>NC_032020.1:15641592-15646549 GCF_001865875.1 Lupinus angustifolius | reverse complement strand
GAGGACGAGGATAGGATGAGGATAAGGATGCGGAGGAGGATGAGGATGAGGACGAGAAAGAGGATACTATGAGGATGAGGATGAGGATAAGGATAGGATGAGGAGGAGGATGAGGATGAGGACGAGGATGAGGATGAGGACGAGGATGAGGATGAGGACGAGGATGAGGATGAGGACGAGGATGAGGATGAGGACGAGGATGAGGATGAGGACGAGGATGAGGATGAGGACGAGGATGAGGATGAGGACGAGGATGAGGATGAGGACGAGGATGAGGATGAGGACGAGGATGAGGATGAGGACGAGGATGAGGATGAGGACGAGGATGAGGATGAGGACGAGGATGAGGATGAGGACGAGGATGAGGATGAGGACGAGGATGAGGATGAGGACGAGGATGAGGATGAGGACGAGGATGAGGATGAGGACGAGGATGAGGATGAGGACGAGGATGAGGATGAGGACGAGGATGAGGATGAGGACGAGGATGAGGATGAGGACGAGGATGAGGATGAGGACGAGGATGAGGATGAGGACGAGGATGAGGATGAGGACGAGGATGAGGATGAGGACGAGGATGAGGATGAGGACGAGGATGAGGATGAGGACGAGGATGAGGATGAGGACGAGGATGAGGATGAGGACGAGGATGAGGATGAGGACGAGGATGAGGATGAGGACGAGGATGAGGATGAGGACGAGGATGAGGATGAGGACGAGGATGAGGATGAGGACGAGGATGAGGATGAGGACGAGGATGAGGATGAGGACGAGGATGAGGATGAGGACGAGGATGAGGATGAGGACGAGGATGAGGATGAGGACGAGGATGAGGATGAGGACGAGGATGAGGATGAGGACGAGGATGAGGATGAGGACGAGGATGAGGATGAGGACGAGGATGAGGATGAGGACGAGGATGAGGATGAGGACGAGGATGAGGATGAGGACGAGGATGAGGATGAGGACGAGGATGAGGATGAGGACGAGGATGAGGATGAGGACGAGGATGAGGATGAGGACGAGGATGAGGATGAGGACGAGGATGAGGATGAGGACGAGGATGAGGATGAGGACGAGGATGAGGATGAGGACGAGGATGAGGATGAGGACGAGGATGAGGATGAGGACGAGGATGAGGATGAGGACGAGGATGAGGATGAGGACGAGGATGAGGATGAGGACGAGGATGAGGATGAGGACGAGGATGAGGATGAGGACGAGGATGAGGATGAGGACGAGGATGAGGATGAGGACGAGGATGAGGATGAGGACGAGGATGAGGATGAGGACGAGGATGAGGATGAGGACGAGGATGAGGATGAGGACGAGGATGAGGATGAGGACGAGGATGAGGATGAGGACGAGGATGAGGATGAGGACGAGGATGAGGATGAGGACGAGGATGAGGATGAGGACGAGGATGAGGATGAGGACGAGGATGAGGATGAGGACGAGGATGAGGATGAGGACGAGGATGAGGATGAGGACGAGGATGAGGATGAGGACGAGGATGAGGATGAGGACGAGGATGAGGATGAGGACGAGGATGAGGATGAGGACGAGGATGAGGATGAGGACGAGGATGAGGATGAGGACGAGGATGAGGATGAGGACGAGGATGAGGATGAGGACGAGGATGAGGATGAGGACGAGGATGAGGATGAGGACGAGGATGAGGATGAGGACGAGGATGAGGATGAGGACGAGGATGAGGATGAGGACGAGGATGAGGATGAGGACGAGGATGAGGATGAGGACGAGGATGAGGATGAGGACGAGGATGAGGATGAGGACGAGGATGAGGATGAGGACGAGGATGAGGATGAGGACGAGGATGAGGATGAGGACGAGGATGAGGATGAGGACGAGGATGAGGATGAGGACGAGGATGAGGATGAGGACGAGGATGAGGATGAGGACGAGGATGAGGATGAGGACGAGGATGAGGATGAGGACGAGGATGAGGATGAGGACGAGGATGAGGATGAGGACGAGGATGAGGATGAGGACGAGGATGAGGATGAGGACGAGGATGAGGATGAGGACGAGGATGAGGATGAGGACGAGGATGAGGATGAGGACGAGGATGAGGATGAGGACGAGGATGAGGATGAGGACGAGGATGAGGATGAGGACGAGGATGAGGATGAGGACGAGGATGAGGATGAGGACGAGGATGAGGATGAGGACGAGGATGAGGATGAGGACGAGGATGAGGATGAGGACGAGGATGAGGATGAGGACGAGGATGAGGATGAGGACGAGGATGAGGATGAGGACGAGGATGAGGATGAGGACGAGGATGAGGATGAGGACGAGGATGAGGATGAGGACGAGGATGAGGATGAGGACGAGGATGAGGATGAGGACGAGGATGAGGATGAGGACGAGGATGAGGATGAGGACGAGGATGAGGATGAGGACGAGGATGAGGATGAGGACGAGGATGAGGATGAGGACGAGGATGAGGATGAGGACGAGGATGAGGATGAGGACGAGGATGAGGATGAGGACGAGGATGAGGATGAGGACGAGGATGAGGATGAGGACGAGGATGAGGATGAGGACGAGGATGAGGATGAGGACGAGGATGAGGATGAGGACGAGGATGAGGATGAGGACGAGGATGAGGATGAGGACGAGGATGAGGATGAGGACGAGGATGAGGATGAGGACGAGGATGAGGATGAGGACGAGGATGAGGATGAGGACGAGGATGAGGATGAGGACGAGGATGAGGATGAGGACGAGGATGAGGATGAGGACGAGGATGAGGATGAGGACGAGGATGAGGATGAGGACGAGGATGAGGATGAGGACGAGGATGAGGATGAGGACGAGGATGAGGATGAGGACGAGGATGAGGATGAGGACGAGGATGAGGATGAGGACGAGGATGAGGATGAGGACGAGGATGAGGATGAGGACGAGGATGAGGATGAGGACGAGGATGAGGATGAGGACGAGGATGAGGATGAGGACGAGGATGAGGATGAGGACGAGGATGAGGATGAGGACGAGGATGAGGATGAGGACGAGGATGAGGATGAGGACGAGGATGAGGATGAGGACGAGGATGAGGATGAGGACGAGGATGAGGATGAGGACGAGGATGAGGATGAGGACGAGGATGAGGATGAGGACGAGGATGAGGATGAGGACGAGGATGAGGATGAGGACGAGGATGAGGATGAGGACGAGGATGAGGATGAGGACGAGGATGAGGATGAGGACGAGGATGAGGATGAGGACGAGGATGAGGATGAGGACGAGGATGAGGATGAGGACGAGGATGAGGATGAGGACGAGGATGAGGATGAGGACGAGGATGAGGATGAGGACGAGGATGAGGATGAGGACGAGGATGAGGATGAGGACGAGGATGAGGATGAGGACGAGGATGAGGATGAGGACGAGGATGAGGATGAGGACGAGGATGAGGATGAGGACGAGGATGAGGATGAGGACGAGGATGAGGATGAGGACGAGGATGAGGATGAGGACGAGGATGAGGATGAGGACGAGGATGAGGATGAGGACGAGGATGAGGATGAGGACGAGGATGAGGATGAGGACGAGGATGAGGATGAGGACGAGGATGAGGATGAGGACGAGGATGAGGATGAGGACGAGGATGAGGATGAGGACGAGGATGAGGATGAGGACGAGGATGAGGATGAGGACGAGGATGAGGATGAGGACGAGGATGAGGATGAGGACGAGGATGAGGATGAGGACGAGGATGAGGATGAGGACGAGGATGAGGATGAGGACGAGGATGAGGATGAGGACGAGGATGAGGATGAGGACGAGGATGAGGATGAGGACGAGGATGAGGATGAGGACGAGGATGAGGATGAGGACGAGGATGAGGATGAGGACGAGGATGAGGATGAGGACGAGGATGAGGATGAGGACGAGGATGAGGATGAGGACGAGGATGAGGATGAGGACGAGGATGAGGATGAGGACGAGGATGAGGATGAGGACGAGGATGAGGATGAGGACGAGGATGAGGATGAGGACGAGGATGAGGATGAGGACGAGGATGAGGATGAGGACGAGGATGAGGATGAGGACGAGGATGAGGATGAGGACGAGGATGAGGATGAGGACGAGGATGAGGATGAGGACGAGGATGAGGATGAGGACGAGGATGAGGATGAGGACGAGGATGAGGATGAGGACGAGGATGAGGATGAGGACGAGGATGAGGATGAGGACGAGGATGAGGATGAGGACGAGGATGAGGATGAGGACGAGGATGAGGATGAGGACGAGGATGAGGATGAGGACGAGGATGAGGATGAGGACGAGGATGAGGATGAGGACGAGGATGAGGATGAGGACGAGGATGAGGATGAGGACGAGGATGAGGATGAGGACGAGGATGAGGATGAGGACGAGGATGAGGATGAGGACGAGGATGAGGATGAGGACGAGGATGAGGATGAGGACGAGGATGAGGATGAGGACGAGGATGAGGATGAGGACGAGGATGAGGATGAGGACGAGGATGAGGATGAGGACGAGGATGAGGATGAGGACGAGGATGAGGATGAGGACGAGGATGAGGATGAGGACGAGGATGAGGATGAGGACGAGGATGAGGATGAGGACGAGGATGAGGATGAGGACGAGGATGAGGATGAGGACGAGGATGAGGATGAGGACGAGGATGAGGATGAGGACGAGGATGAGGATGAGGACGAGGATGAGGATGAGGACGAGGATGAGGATGAGGACGAGGATGAGGATGAGGACGAGGATGAGGATGAGGACGAGGATGAGGATGAGGACGAGGATGAGGATGAGGACGAGGATGAGGATGAGGACGAGGATGAGGATGAGGACGAGGATGAGGATGAGGACGAGGATGAGGATGAGGACGAGGATGAGGATGAGGACGAGGATGAGGATGAGGATAGGTTGAGGATGAGGATGAGGATATGAT
>NC_032020.1:15630152-15641492 GCF_001865875.1 Lupinus angustifolius | reverse complement strand
CCAAACATGTATCCAACAGAAGGAGACATACTTTCATGTCAATTTGTGAAATGAGAGTTGTCTCCAATCTTGGTAAATACTTGGGTATCCCGCTCATACAAGGGAGGGTCTACAAATCAGTTTTCAATCCCTTGATGGAGAAAATTCAGAGACGCATGAGTACGTGGAAGGCGAACCTCCTTAATAAAGCAGGTAGGCTTTGTCTTGTTAAATCTGCTATTAACTCTCTACCAATTTATATCATGCAAAGTATGTGGCTCCCTCAGAGTATTTGTAATGACATTGATAGAATGTCAAGGAATTTCCTTTGGGGTGGTGATGCAAATAAGCGTAGTCTAAACCTGGTTAAATGGGAGACCCTGACTAAGAATAAAAAAGATGGTGGCCTTGGGATTCGGGACTCTCGCTCGGCTAATATATCTCTTCTTGGAAAACATAGCTGGAATTTGATCCAAGGGAGTAACAAACTCTGGTGCAAGGTTTTAAAAGAGAGGTATCTTGGGGATTGTTGTATGATTTTTGCAACTAGTAGGCCATCTGCTTCGCCTGTTTGGAAGAGTATTGTGAAGGCTACCGAGGAGCTGAGGGTGGCTTTACCTTGCAGTTAGGTGATGGAAATCGATCTGTTTGGTATGATAATTGGTCTGGGTTGGGAAAGCTTTGCAATTTGGTGGATTATGTTAACATCACAGACACTCAGCTTCAGTTAAAGGACTTGTGGAAAGACTGTTCTTGGGATTTTAGCATAATTTATACTCTAATTCCTATACATGTGAAGGAAGCTATTCTAACAATTCCAGTTCCGTCTTCCTCAAATATTATTGACTCATGGATCTGGGAGGGAAGTGCAACTGGGTTCTACTCAGCTAATTCAGGTTATTGGTGGATTAAGAATAATGACAACGAGGTCACGAGTGTTCAGATTCAGTGGAGTTGGTTGTGGAGACTGAATGTTCCAGAAAAAGTCAAATTTCTTTGTTGGCTCTCTGCTCATGATTCCTTGCCTATTAACTCTCTCCGTTTCAGGAGACATATTACCATCTCCCCTATGTGCCCTCGATGTATTAATGATAGTGAGGATCTTCTCCATACCTTTAGAGATTGCTTTCATTCTGCACTCCTATGGCGTCGTCCGAGTTTTAATGATCAAGGATTTTGGACTACTGAGTCTTTGATGTTGTGGCTGGTGAAAAATATAAGATCTCACAATGGGAGACTTTTTTTGACAGGCTTCTGGTGGGCTTGGCGGTGGAGAAATAATTCATTTTTTGGTACTACTCCATGGGATTCAAACTATGTCACTAGGAATGTTCACCTCGATCTTAAGGATTGGTTTTCTACTGATGCCCTTTCCATGGATGTAGCTTTGGCTAGTACTCGCTGGTGTCGCCCGGAGTTTGGTTGGGTAAAACTCAATGTTGATGGAAGTTGCACTATTCGTGATCAAATTATTGGTGGAGGAGGAGTTATCCGGAACCATGATGGAATTTGGCTTTCAGGTTTCTCTGGTAAGTTTGGAAATGGGTCTCCCATCCTAGCTGAGCTGCTTGCTATGGATCATGGGCTACGATTGGCTTGGGATTGGGGCCATCGAGCTGTAATCTTGGAGAGTGACTATCTTGAGGCTATTCACATTATCACTAATAAGCTGCAGGTTCAACTTCAGCATCTGGAACCAGTTATTCATAGCATCGCTGATCTAGTAAATAGAGATTGCCAGGTTCGTATACAACATATTTTTCGGGAAGGAAACATGATGGCTGACTTCCTGGCCAAGCTTAATTTGAGTCTTCATGTCTCTTGGATGTTCTGGAATACACCACTTGTAGGAGTTTCATCTATCCTACATATGGATTTGTACCCTATATTCTAATTTTCTTGTTTTTTTTTTATATTTCCGTTGTACCAACAAAAAAAATAGAAATTATGTTTTTTAATCCAAATGAAGGTGACCTATTCCGATATCTCTTCGATGTACAAACATTAATGTTTTTTCCTCATCATTTTGATTCAACTCTGATTGAGGAAAAGAAAAAAACATGTTAAACATTGAAATAAGATCCACCGAACATTTCAACAACGAATCACAAGCATTTACTTTTAATCCTTAAACATTGAAATAAGGTGCAATGACTAAGATTTTATTGGTAGGATGGGTTAAAGGAAATGAAGGAATAGCAAATCTCATATTTTATTGTTGAACTAACTCATTGTGGCAATCTGTTGACATAAGTGAACATGAAAACAGACATGAGAATAAGTACAAACAACACATGTCATGGTATTAGCATTGTTATTTATACAAGAAATATTTATAAAAAAAACTAAACAAAATAGTACATATGTCATACTTTTACTGGTTGAAGTAGATAGATTATCTTCTAATATGATGATATATTTTATTGTCTTTACACAATTGATGATATCATGACTGAATTTTTTGTTAGAAAATCAATTCTTCAATTTTGGAAAAGATAAATTTAATTTCGATATCTTCTCAAAGATTTGGAGTTGTCGCTATATTTTTTGTGGTTAAAATAATTTTTTTTTGCCTTAAGTCCAAATAAAATAAAATGGTCTTTGAATATAAGTTTTGACAGTCTCACTAAATAACACTTTGCCCGCTCATACCATAATAAAATGACACCCTCGCTAAACCATGAACTCTTATACTCTTAAGAAAAATATTTAAAGAAAGAAAATGTTTTATTTTAGTCTCACTAGAGTTTATGCTCTTGTATATCCCTGGCTGCTACATAGTTTTAGATTTGAAAATTGATTGATTTGATTTCATTTGGATAAAGAAATTGTTTTTATATATATATATATATATATATATATATATTTGTACAAATAAAACTAATAGTGAATCAATTGATTATAAAATATTTAATTAATCTAGGATGAATGGATCATTGACAAATAGATGATATTGGTCATAGATCGACTTTGCATTTGAGGCAGAAATGAATAAATAATGTGGTCACGATTAGACTATTCAAATCTCATAGATTAACTAAAATAATAGAATATTTCTCATTATTGTTTTTAAAAAATTGAATCAATAGCAAAAATATGGCATTGGTCGTAAACCGACTTTTCATTTGAGACAAAAAGGAAGAGTCAATGTCAGTCGACAAGATTATTCAAATCCCATAAATAGATTAAAAATGATCAAAATAGTTTTTTTTTATTGGCGATCAAAATAGTTCTTATTACTTTTTAATAAACATAATCAATAGCAAAAAGACGACAATGATCGTAGACCAACTTTCAGTCAAAGACACAATTATTCAATTTTTTCATTTACTTAATAATTATTTAATTTAATATAATTTTATATAAAAAACATAATTATTTATTATTATTATTTTAGAAAGAAATATTAATCATCATTTATAGAAATATTTTATTTCAAAATTTTGAATTATATATATATAGTCAACTCATGAATCTAATAAATCAAATTGTATCTAGCTTAATTTCGACTTGTTTATTTAACAAACTCATTTTTGACTAATTTGTTTCATGAATCAAGTTTGTCGAACTTAATAACAAATCCAATTTTAAATGAATACTAAGTTGACACTTCATTATTAACCCTAGTTTTATAGTCTTTACTTTCTTTTTTATTTTAGATTTTTCTCCTTTTTTAAGGGTACTACCTACCCACTTTTATATCAAAAAAGTTAATCATTAAATTAATTCCAAAAAATAATTAAAAAATGTTAATTAAATAAAATAAAACTGCCAATATATTCCAAAACTGAAACCGACTAATTAATTTGTTGAATTTAAAATTCGATATTTTAATTAAATACATAATAAAACGGTTGATAGTTAAATATAAAGATAAAAATTAGTTTTGAGATATCTAAAATATATTTTTCGATACAATTATTTTTTGAAAAATGAATCTCATTGAGATAAAAATATTTCATTTTCCTTTAAAAGCTATCTGCCTACTCTTTTGATTAAAAAATATTTTGCAACTCTATAAAATCTCAAAAATTATTATAATACTAATAGATAAAAATAATTATTCGACTCTATAAAATAATTAAAATATCATTTTTATTATTTTTTGGTATTTTAAGATTGTAATTTTATATCTATTTTAATTTTAAAACTAAAATTGGGTGGGACATAATACATAATTCAGCATGGAATCATTTAATAAGGAAGTTTGTTCTAACCTTGACTACTTCTTTGGTTTCTTGTATATATACAACTGCAACTTTTCTTCAATGTTGTCACCATAATCAAAAGAACTGATATGCCTAATAGTGAGCAATGGAAGTGGCTTTGGCGCATGCAAATCCCACAAAGGTGCAAGATCTTCCTATGGCTGGCATTGAATAGCAAGCTCCCTACAAATAATTCTCCAAACATTGCAAATCCTGCATTATCTTCTTCTTGCCCATGTTGCCATTCACATGAGACACTGCTTCATATATTACGTGGTTGCCCTCGAGCCAAAAGCGTGTGGATTCATCTTGTTGCTCCTAATCAGCAAAAAAGCTTTTTTTCTTGCTCCTTAAGGGACTGGATTGTCACTTATCTTCAACAACCTTGGTCGACCATAAATTCTAACAACATTGATAAGGATGGTATTTTATTTGCTGCTATGGTTTGGTTATTATGGAAGGATAGAAAAACATGGGTACCTGATGGAATCAATTTTGGGTCTGAAAGATTGCTTCATCATATGGCTGATATAGCTGATGATTATGGGAGAGTTCTTGTAGAGGAAAATTCAACAAGTAACCCTTCTGTACGTTATGTTTCATGGTGTTTCTATTGGAACCAACCTCCTTCTCAGAAACAATTGAGATTGGTGGCAGATAGTACTTCCCATCCTAGGTTGTAATTTTTCATGGTTTTGCCATTGTAGGCTACAATAGTACTAGTCATTGAAAATGGAATTGGTTAGTTGTTTTGCTTGTGTAATCATGTGAATTCTGAGGTGTATCATTGCAAGTGGTTAATAAAAACTCATTATGTACTATCATGCTAATAAGCTAATTAGAAAATCTATTCTCTCTTTCTGATGCTATTCATCCATTGAGAAAGTAACCATCCTTCTTACTATGTTGTGTATTGGTGTCAATTATTTATGTCTATAGGAAAAGTAACCCTCCTTCTATATTGTTCTTTTAATTGATAGTCATCTTGTTACTGTCTATAAAATGAAGACAGACAAAAGCATTTCAATTCCACTATTTGTTTATTTTGTTACTCTAAAATTTGCTTGAAGTTACAATATGTTTTTATTTATTTTTAAAGACATGCTCAGAATTCATAAACTTAAATATCTGATAACCTGCATAACTTGGTTCAAGGCAGTGTTTGGAAGTGGCTCTCAGATTAAGAGAATATTTGGTGGAGCAGAAAATATTTGGATTGTGAATCATAATTGTTCCCTTGGTTTATGGTGGGTGTAATGGTTGAGGTGTCCAACCACGAATTCTATTGCTATTAAATCTTACTCTAGCTGTTGCATTGGATAAAATTGGTGGGAATTTAAAGCTTGAAGGGCATGAGTTCTACTTATTTATTGTACTAATGGTTGATTGTGCTGACTGAAAATGGTTTGAAAACACAGCTGGCTTCGAGGGTATTGTCCTATTTTCTTTTGATGGTGGCAAACTAGTAATGGCAAGAAGATTATGTACTTCAAAAAAAGATGTCCAATTTCGACTCACTTAAAACTTCCTAGTGGCATGATTAATTTGCATCGGAGTAGTAAACTTGGTCTTTGTTTGATAGAGTCTCTTATATTTTTTTGGGTAGAGATGTTAGATATTATTTGCCTTGTTTAACTCATGTCTTAATTTGCAGGCATTTTTGTTTAACATTGAGATCGGACTTGGGAAATTTACAATTAAAGCAAAATCTGTGAAGAAACGTAGCACGAGAGATTTACTTAGTTGCAATAAAAAAAAATGTTGGTCAAAACATTGCCCTTTTTCATTTTTAATAAATTTCTTCTGTACCTATGCAAAATCAGAAAACAAGGGGCCAAAAAACAGCAAGTCTGACATTGTCTCTTGCTAATTGTCAACAATATGTTGTATAGACTATAGAGTATTGAACAAGTGCAAAACACACTAGCGGATTTGGTGTAGCAAAAATGGGGCATGAAGTACACAATCTCTGATCACAATCTAGATTTTTTGGAGGACAATGAGGAAGGTGATAGTGGTGAAAGTCCTGATGATGATGAATCTCTTGGTTGAGAAACTGATGGGAGTGTAGTTGATAGAGGTGGACCGCAATTATCAGACAGCTTTCTTTTCTGTGATGTTTTCTCATCTTCCTTCACTTCACCTCTCATAATGAAATCTGTTAAGCGTCTTACATCTGCCAACTTGACAGGCTTCAACAGAAACTCCTCTGCTCCTTCCTCCAAGCACCTGATAATTAGTCGGATAAAATATTACGAAATGTGTCTACGAATACTGGCCATGAAATAGGACAGAAATCACATACAGTATATTCACCATAGTTAGGTATAGAATAGAACACAACGCAATGTTTCTTTATGATTTAGGTGATTCTCAATGGGTTTGTATTGATGGCACTCCCAACATAACACAAATGCATGCTTTGTAGTTGCTAATAAAATATAAAAACCATGTGACAAATGAGAATCTGGATTTAATCAAGCTTCAATGATATGGTCTTAATTGCAAGCCAGAAGTAACATGCTCCCCTATGCTTGAAGTCCACGCCTCTAAAATTATGGGAATATGTATCAATTATGTATATTATTTAAATGATTTCATATAATTACTATCATAAAAAAGTAACACCAGATGTCATAACCTCTTACTTTAGGTAAAGGATTTTGGCCATGTTTTGTTGAGGGACGGAAAAGGAATAGTTATTTTGGAAATTTTGCTTCAAAGTTTAATGCTATTATATTGTTTGCTCAACACTCAAGAGGTGTTGCCAGCCTACGCCTAAGTGGCTATCTACAATCACTGAAGATCCTTCACGATCTTGTCTTCCTAATCTTGATTATCATTCATTAGGGTAGCTTCATGCATTAGTGTTAATCATGGCCCATGACAACCTGAATGTCTATTTAAATATCTTGCAATTGGAAAGTTCAGCGCTCTTACTTCCTCCATATCATTAATTCAATCTTTGGGATCTATACAAGTGGTTATTTTTAGATCAAAACAAAACTGAAGTGTTGCATTACACTATTACAGACGTGCTGTTAAATACTACTAAGTTAAATTTCCATTGATAAGTTATAACACATATTTTGTTTTCATTGGAGAGCAACACCACAAGCATGTAAAGAAAAACATGTAAGTTTTGTCCTTTAGGTAAAAAGAATGATTGAAATTAAGCTTATATGGGAATATGGGATCATCATTATGTCAGAATACCCATGTTTTCAGGTGTATTAATACTATCATATCAAAGCAAAGGCATAACCAACAATTCTTTAAAGATGTAAATATTTAACTAGAAAATTAATCATGTCCTTGAGCAAAAACATTATTCTTCTTAACACTAGCTTACCTATCAATTCGAGTCAAGATATTCTCTGAAGACATGATCACCACCGGAATCTCTCTAAAAACAGACGACTCCTGCTGAAATTGACACAAGGGGTGAAGGATAAGAACCTATTTCCTCAACAACAACAAAATCACAGACAAAACAGAAAACTACTGTTCTCAACTAGTCAATTAAGGAGGCACAACAACACATACAGCTATCTATGTTGATACAAGCATCTCTGTCTCCTAATAAAAAATCATCAAAATAAGGAATAATAAAATACCCACCTTGATCTTTTTGAGTAGTTCATATCCTGTCATCCCAGGCATGGAATAATCGGTGATTATCATATTAACCTTCACACTCTGTCAATTCAATCAAATAACAACATAAGTACGAACTCCACAAAATGTAACACATGAAAATAAAACGAAAAAATAAATAAATATTTGCTTACATCAAAGCCAAATGAGCTTTTGTCTCCATCCAACCCCAAGTATTGAAGAGCTCTAGTTCCACTTTCTACAACAGTTACTGCAAAACAGAATAATCCAGATTAAGAAATCATAATTGATAATTGATAATTCATAATCCATAATCCAATCCAAATGAATAGCCATAACAATCCAGGTTTATTAGTCGTTACCTTTGCAAGATGAAACCTTGAGCAAGCGTTCAATGACCTTGCGATCGACGAAGCTATCATCGACAGCAAGAACGTGGAGCTCTGCTGCACCGGAAGGTGATTCCTCTAGCAATTCCGGGAGAGTATGCCTGAAAACATCGCCGGCGGTAGTCATCACCAATGAAAGTGTATTGAATTGAATTTACGATAGGCGAGTGTCTGAGAGAGAGAGAGAGAAAATGTGAATGGGTAGAATAGAGAATGAAGAAATGAAAAGATGAAGGTTTTATTGTAAGAAATGAATAATAAAGGTAAAAAGATTCGAAGGAAGATCCAAATCCAGAGGAAGATTAGCGTATCCCACCTACATTTGTCGCTTCTTATATCAATTTCATATCTTTATTTTATGCATTTATTTTTCATCTACGAGGATTTTATTATCATAGTTATTATTGTACCAATACTAAGAGGCATTGATTTAATAGTGCACTAGTCTTAGTAAGAAACACTAATGCAATTCAAAACTGATTAATTTATTATTCATGAAATATTCTAATGATTTAATATCTATGCATTACTAATGTACAAATTTATATATAATTAATACATTTTTTATTACTCAATTGTATTATTTGATTGAAGAATCAATTATGATAAAATATGAATGATGTATGATAAAATAAAAATATATGAAATTCATATACTATCAGTGCATATATTTATTTATGTATTCTGTTTATATATTAAAAAGAGTCATGATATATTCTCATACTACATCATTATACACACAGGAAATTGATATATATTTAACATATAAAGTTGGTATATTATTAAAAGAATATATCATTTTCTTATTAAAAAAAACATAATAATTAGTAAGGTTGGTGAGATCGGGTCATATAAGGATGGCCTAACGTATCTTGATTGGGGCCAGTTTCCATTGGATCTCCGGTTTTGACTTCCCATGATGGAAATCCCATCACTTTTTTCGGCAGACCATAATGGCATCTGTTTTCAATTTTAAGTTCAACAAAAAAGATATTAAGTCAAAGGAATTCAATACTACTGCTTTGATATTAGTTCATTTTTATATGCCTTAAATAATATTTATAATTCTCTCCTTAATACAATCCTGATAATTATTCTAAATTATAAATATTATTGTTATTAGCTACAATAAAATGTCTAAAATTAGTTAGATTTGTATGTGTTGATGGTATCGCATATTAAAATGGAGTTAGAGGATCATATCCGCACCCTGTTCACAAAATCTCTCTTTTTGCGTGAATGGTGTGATCTCAAATTGTCAACTAAGATACCATGAACTAATGATATAACATGATTTATCCATCTTTCATCTTTCTGTCATGTTCATAGGATTTGCTGGATACGACTTTCCACTTTCTGCCATTTGTTTTCTTTGTTTATGTTCCACCTCATCTGCCTTTTCATGCTCCAATCTCAATGCAAATTATTAGTTATTATTACAAAATCCTTAAACCACACCTAATATTCTCATTTATTATACCTATTTCTAACGACATTCAATGTTTATTACTTGTGTATGACATCAATTTTTTATTTAAAAAATATAAGTGGCACCTACTTACTTGTCTAAAAAAGGTGTCACCCAATCAAAAATGTCATAAACTTTTTTTAACATTAAATAATTAATCAAGTTAGATAATATTAAGTTCCTAAATAATTTAAATTGATAATGTTTTTGGGAGAGATGACGTATTTCTATTGCAAATGTCATTGGAAATATCATTCCATTTTGTTCAAATGTGCCTTACACCCATCGTTTTGTAGGATGCAAATGCAAAAAAGAGAGGCTGAAATCAGTTGATTTTATGATGTAGCATGATATTTGGTAGTCAAGGATTAATATAAATTAGAAATGTATAGCCACTATCCATTATCTATTTTTATTATCTTTTAACTCAAAATTGAGTTATTCGTGGTGATGCAATCATGATTATAGGTCCAGACCACCCAATTTTGCCTTTAGAATAGATTAAATATGCCTACTACTAAATCTACATCTTCATCGTACTTTAGTAGCTTTGCAACATTGGTATAATAAAATGACTTTATGGATGTAGCAAAATAATAATAAAAAAGATGTTCAAATCTGCAAGGACAAATAAATGGATAAAAAAGATGTTCAAATCTGCAAAGGATCGACAAAATTGATGACCATGGATCATGAAAGCGAAAGGTCCAACATATTCCCATCTGAGATTTTATATACAACAAATCCCACAGGTAAGATTTATGGACCATAGCATAAACTATTTTTATATGATTCAGCAATATAGATGCACTAACATCCAACTCATAGTTAGGCTACAAATTGTGTTAGAACCAAGCAAATACATCCAACTTAAATTATAATTTTTAATTGATTTAATTTATTGGGTTGGGTATTATTTTGGGGAACCAGTCATAATTGGCTTCGTAGAAACCAAACCAACTCATAGAATCAATTGAAATAGGACTATGATGTTTTACAAATAATTGATTTTTTTATGTTGTTCTAGGGACAAAATGATATTTTAGAATGATAATAACTTACTGTTTTCATTTTGAAAGATGAACATTAACTTGGGTTAAATCTTTTTTAAAAACATGATCAATCTCAGCAAAAAATAATTTTGGAAAAGGTGATCTTAATCAAAGATTGTTATTTGATGTATTCGCAATCTTGAAAATTAAATGGATCGTTGTCAACAACCACTAAAAATGAACACACAACTCAAAACATAAAAAACAAATATCTCCAAATATTTACAGCTTGAAAAATAAATAATTTTATTAAAAAAAGAGTAAATTAGAGTTTTAGTGAAATTATACAAACCACCCATCACTTTTCTAAATTTACATAAACCTCTTAGTTTTATACTTTCATTACACTGATCACCCCTGTATAATAAATAAGTGTAATTTTTTAAACAAAAAATATGGTAAATGCAATTAAGTTAAACAAAACATGATATATTGTGTAGACAAGTCTAAATAATATACAAATCAATATATCTTTATTATTTTTGGTTCGTTAACTACATTATAAGAGTGATTTAAACAATATTTCTTTATAATTGTTGATACAAATAATAAAGATACATTAATTTGTATATTATTTAGACTTGTCTACACAATATATCATGTTTTGTTTAACTTAATTGCATTTA
>NC_032020.1:15506362-15630052 GCF_001865875.1 Lupinus angustifolius | reverse complement strand
CCAAACATGTATCCAACAGAAGGAGACATACTTTCATGTCAATTTGTGAAATGAGAGTTGTCTCCAATCTTGGTAAATACTTGGGTATCCCGCTCATACAAGGGAGGGTCTACAAATCAGTTTTCAATCCCTTGATGGAGAAAATTCAGAGACGCATGAGTACGTGGAAGGCGAACCTCCTTAATAAAGCAGGTAGGCTTTGTCTTGTTAAATCTGCTATTAACTCTCTACCAATTTATATCATGCAAAGTATGTGGCTCCCTCAGAGTATTTGTAATGACATTGATAGAATGTCAAGGAATTTCCTTTGGGGTGGTGATGCAAATAAGCGTAGTCTAAACCTGGTTAAATGGGAGACCCTGACTAAGAATAAAAAAGATGGTGGCCTTGGGATTCGGGACTCTCGCTCGGCTAATATATCTCTTCTTGGAAAACATAGCTGGAATTTGATCCAAGGGAGTAACAAACTCTGGTGCAAGGTTTTAAAAGAGAGGTATCTTGGGGATTGTTGTATGATTTTTGCAACTAGTAGGCCATCTGCTTCGCCTGTTTGGAAGAGTATTGTGAAGGCTACCGAGGAGCTGAGGGTGGCTTTACCTTGCAGTTAGGTGATGGAAATCGATCTGTTTGGTATGATAATTGGTCTGGGTTGGGAAAGCTTTGCAATTTGGTGGATTATGTTAACATCACAGACACTCAGCTTCAGTTAAAGGACTTGTGGAAAGACTGTTCTTGGGATTTTAGCATAATTTATACTCTAATTCCTATACATGTGAAGGAAGCTATTCTAACAATTCCAGTTCCGTCTTCCTCAAATATTATTGACTCATGGATCTGGGAGGGAAGTGCAACTGGGTTCTACTCAGCTAATTCAGGTTATTGGTGGATTAAGAATAATGACAACGAGGTCACGAGTGTTCAGATTCAGTGGAGTTGGTTGTGGAGACTGAATGTTCCAGAAAAAGTCAAATTTCTTTGTTGGCTCTCTGCTCATGATTCCTTGCCTATTAACTCTCTCCGTTTCAGGAGACATATTACCATCTCCCCTATGTGCCCTCGATGTATTAATGATAGTGAGGATCTTCTCCATACCTTTAGAGATTGCTTTCATTCTGCACTCCTATGGCGTCGTCCGAGTTTTAATGATCAAGGATTTTGGACTACTGAGTCTTTGATGTTGTGGCTGGTGAAAAATATAAGATCTCACAATGGGAGACTTTTTTTGACAGGCTTCTGGTGGGCTTGGCGGTGGAGAAATAATTCATTTTTTGGTACTACTCCATGGGATTCAAACTATGTCACTAGGAATGTTCACCTCGATCTTAAGGATTGGTTTTCTACTGATGCCCTTTCCATGGATGTAGCTTTGGCTAGTACTCGCTGGTGTCGCCCGGAGTTTGGTTGGGTAAAACTCAATGTTGATGGAAGTTGCACTATTCGTGATCAAATTATTGGTGGAGGAGGAGTTATCCGGAACCATGATGGAATTTGGCTTTCAGGTTTCTCTGGTAAGTTTGGAAATGGGTCTCCCATCCTAGCTGAGCTGCTTGCTATGGATCATGGGCTACGATTGGCTTGGGATTGGGGCCATCGAGCTGTAATCTTGGAGAGTGACTGTCTTGAGGCTATTCACATTATCACTAATAAGCTGCAGGTTCAACTTCAGCATCTGGAACCAGTTATTCATAGCATCGCTGATCTAGTAAATAGAGATTGCCAGGTTCGTATACAACATATTTTTCGGGAAGGAAACATGATGGCTGACTTCCTGGCCAAGCTTAATTTGAGTCTTCATGTCTCTTGGATGTTCTGGAATACACCACTTGTAGGAGTTTCATCTATCCTACATATGGATTTGTACCCTATATTCTAATTTTCTTGTTTTTTTTTTATATTTCCGTTGTACCAACAAAAAAAATAGAAATTATGTTTTTTAATCCAAATGAAGGTGACCTATTCCGATATCTCTTCGATGTACAAACATTAATGTTTTTTCCTCATCATTTTGATTCAACTCTGATTGAGGAAAAGAAAAAAACATGTTAAACATTGAAATAAGATCCACCGAACATTTCAACAACGAATCACAAGCATTTACTTTTAATCCTTAAACATTGAAATAAGGTGCAATGACTAAGATTTTATTGGTAGGATGGGTTAAAGGAAATGAAGGAATAGCAAATCTCATATTTTATTGTTGAACTAACTCATTGTGGCAATCTGTTGACATAAGTGAACATGAAAACAGACATGAGAATAAGTACAAACAACACATGTCATGGTATTAGCATTGTTATTTATACAAGAAATATTTATAAAAAAAACTAAACAAAATAGTACATATGTCATACTTTTACTGGTTGAAGTAGATAGATTATCTTCTAATATGATGATATATTTTATTGTCTTTACACAATTGATGATATCATGACTGAATTTTTTGTTAGAAAATCAATTCTTCAATTTTGGAAAAGATAAATTTAATTTCGATATCTTCTCAAAGATTTGGAGTTGTCGCTATATTTTTTGTGGTTAAAATAATTTTTTTTTGCCTTAAGTCCAAATAAAATAAAATGGTCTTTGAATATAAGTTTTGACAGTCTCACTAAATAACACTTTGCCCGCTCATACCATAATAAAATGACACCCTCGCTAAACCATGAACTCTTATACTCTTAAGAAAAATATTTAAAGAAAGAAAATGTTTTATTTTAGTCTCACTAGAGTTTATGCTCTTGTATATCCCTGGCTGCTACATAGTTTTAGATTTGAAAATTGATTGATTTGATTTCATTTGGATAAAGAAATTGTTTTTATATATATATATATATATATATATATATATTTGTACAAATAAAACTAATAGTGAATCAATTGATTATAAAATATTTAATTAATCTAGGATGAATGGATCATTGACAAATAGATGATATTGGTCATAGATCGACTTTGCATTTGAGGCAGAAATGAATAAATAATGTGGTCACGATTAGACTATTCAAATCTCATAGATTAACTAAAATAATAGAATATTTCTCATTATTGTTTTTAAAAAATTGAATCAATAGCAAAAATATGGCATTGGTCGTAAACCGACTTTTCATTTGAGACAAAAAGGAAGAGTCAATGTCAGTCGACAAGATTATTCAAATCCCATAAATAGATTAAAAATGATCAAAATAGTTTTTTTTTATTGGCGATCAAAATAGTTCTTATTACTTTTTAATAAACATAATCAATAGCAAAAAGACGACAATGATCGTAGACCAACTTTCAGTCAAAGACACAATTATTCAATTTTTTCATTTACTTAATAATTATTTAATTTAATATAATTTTATATAAAAAACATAATTATTTATTATTATTATTTTAGAAAGAAATATTAATCATCATTTATAGAAATATTTTATTTCAAAATTTTGAATTATATATATATAGTCAACTCATGAATCTAATAAATCAAATTGTATCTAGCTTAATTTCGACTTGTTTATTTAACAAACTCATTTTTGACTAATTTGTTTCATGAATCAAGTTTGTCGAACTTAATAACAAATCCAATTTTAAATGAATACTAAGTTGACACTTCATTATTAACCCTAGTTTTATAGTCTTTACTTTCTTTTTTATTTTAGATTTTTCTCCTTTTTTAAGGGTACTACCTACCCACTTTTATATCAAAAAAGTTAATCATTAAATTAATTCCAAAAAATAATTAAAAAATGTTAATTAAATAAAATAAAACTGCCAATATATTCCAAAACTGAAACCGACTAATTAATTTGTTGAATTTAAAATTCGATATTTTAATTAAATACATAATAAAACGGTTGATAGTTAAATATAAAGATAAAAATTAGTTTTGAGATATCTAAAATATATTTTTCGATACAATTATTTTTTGAAAAATGAATCTCATTGAGATAAAAATATTTCATTTTCCTTTAAAAGCTATCTGCCTACTCTTTTGATTAAAAAATATTTTGCAACTCTATAAAATCTCAAAAATTATTATAATACTAATAGATAAAAATAATTATTCGACTCTATAAAATAATTAAAATATCATTTTTATTATTTTTTGGTATTTTAAGATTGTAATTTTATATCTATTTTAATTTTAAAACTAAAATTGGGTGGGACATAATACATAATTCAGCATGGAATCATTTAATAAGGAAGTTTGTTCTAACCTTGACTACTTCTTTGGTTTCTTGTATATATACAACTGCAACTTTTCTTCAATGTTGTCACCATAATCAAAAGAACTGATATGCCTAATAGTGAGCAATGGAAGTGGCTTTGGCGCATGCAAATCCCACAAAGGTGCAAGATCTTCCTATGGCTGGCATTGAATAGCAAGCTCCCTACAAATAATTCTCCAAACATTGCAAATCCTGCATTATCTTCTTCTTGCCCATGTTGCCATTCACATGAGACACTGCTTCATATATTACGTGGTTGCCCTCGAGCCAAAAGCGTGTGGATTCATCTTGTTGCTCCTAATCAGCAAAAAAGCTTTTTTTCTTGCTCCTTAAGGGACTGGATTGTCACTTATCTTCAACAACCTTGGTCGACCATAAATTCTAACAACATTGATAAGGATGGTATTTTATTTGCTGCTATGGTTTGGTTATTATGGAAGGATAGAAAAACATGGGTACCTGATGGAATCAATTTTGGGTCTGAAAGATTGCTTCATCATATGGCTGATATAGCTGATGATTATGGGAGAGTTCTTGTAGAGGAAAATTCAACAAGTAACCCTTCTGTACGTTATGTTTCATGGTGTTTCTATTGGAACCAACCTCCTTCTCAGAAACAATTGAGATTGGTGGCAGATAGTACTTCCCATCCTAGGTTGTAATTTTTCATGGTTTTGCCATTGTAGGCTACAATAGTACTAGTCATTGAAAATGGAATTGGTTAGTTGTTTTGCTTGTGTAATCATGTGAATTCTGAGGTGTATCATTGCAAGTGGTTAATAAAAACTCATTATGTACTATCATGCTAATAAGCTAATTAGAAAATCTATTCTCTCTTTCTGATGCTATTCATCCATTGAGAAAGTAACCATCCTTCTTACTATGTTGTGTATTGGTGTCAATTATTTATGTCTATAGGAAAAGTAACCCTCCTTCTATATTGTTCTTTTAATTGATAGTCATCTTGTTACTGTCTATAAAATGAAGACAGACAAAAGCATTTCAATTCCACTATTTGTTTATTTTGTTACTCTAAAATTTGCTTGAAGTTACAATATGTTTTTATTTATTTTTAAAGACATGCTCAGAATTCATAAACTTAAATATCTGATAACCTGCATAACTTGGTTCAAGGCAGTGTTTGGAAGTGGCTCTCAGATTAAGAGAATATTTGGTGGAGCAGAAAATATTTGGATTGTGAATCATAATTGTTCCCTTGGTTTATGGTGGGTGTAATGGTTGAGGTGTCCAACCACGAATTCTATTGCTATTAAATCTTACTCTAGCTGTTGCATTGGATAAAATTGGTGGGAATTTAAAGCTTGAAGGGCATGAGTTCTACTTATTTATTGTACTAATGGTTGATTGTGCTGACTGAAAATGGTTTGAAAACACAGCTGGCTTCGAGGGTATTGTCCTATTTTCTTTTGATGGTGGCAAACTAGTAATGGCAAGAAGATTATGTACTTCAAAAAAAGATGTCCAATTTCGACTCACTTAAAACTTCCTAGTGGCATGATTAATTTGCATCGGAGTAGTAAACTTGGTCTTTGTTTGATAGAGTCTCTTATATTTTTTTGGGTAGAGATGTTAGATATTATTTGCCTTGTTTAACTCATGTCTTAATTTGCAGGCATTTTTGTTTAACATTGAGATCGGACTTGGGAAATTTACAATTAAAGCAAAATCTGTGAAGAAACGTAGCACGAGAGATTTACTTAGTTGCAATAAAAAAAAATGTTGGTCAAAACATTGCCCTTTTTCATTTTTAATAAATTTCTTCTGTACCTATGCAAAATCAGAAAACAAGGGGCCAAAAAACAGCAAGTCTGACATTGTCTCTTGCTAATTGTCAACAATATGTTGTATAGACTATAGAGTATTGAACAAGTGCAAAACACACTAGCGGATTTGGTGTAGCAAAAATGGGGCATGAAGTACACAATCTCTGATCACAATCTAGATTTTTTGGAGGACAATGAGGAAGGTGATAGTGGTGAAAGTCCTGATGATGATGAATCTCTTGGTTGAGAAACTGATGGGAGTGTAGTTGATAGAGGTGGACCGCAATTATCAGACAGCTTTCTTTTCTGTGATGTTTTCTCATCTTCCTTCACTTCACCTCTCATAATGAAATCTGTTAAGCGTCTTACATCTGCCAACTTGACAGGCTTCAACAGAAACTCCTCTGCTCCTTCCTCCAAGCACCTGATAATTAGTCGGATAAAATATTACGAAATGTGTCTACGAATACTGGCCATGAAATAGGACAGAAATCACATACAGTATATTCACCATAGTTAGGTATAGAATAGAACACAACGCAATGTTTCTTTATGATTTAGGTGATTCTCAATGGGTTTGTATTGATGGCACTCCCAACATAACACAAATGCATGCTTTGTAGTTGCTAATAAAATATAAAAACCATGTGACAAATGAGAATCTGGATTTAATCAAGCTTCAATGATATGGTCTTAATTGCAAGCCAGAAGTAACATGCTCCCCTATGCTTGAAGTCCACGCCTCTAAAATTATGGGAATATGTATCAATTATGTATATTATTTAAATGATTTCATATAATTACTATCATAAAAAAGTAACACCAGATGTCATAACCTCTTACTTTAGGTAAAGGATTTTGGCCATGTTTTGTTGAGGGACGGAAAAGGAATAGTTATTTTGGAAATTTTGCTTCAAAGTTTAATGCTATTATATTGTTTGCTCAACACTCAAGAGGTGTTGCCAGCCTACGCCTAAGTGGCTATCTACAATCACTGAAGATCCTTCACGATCTTGTCTTCCTAATCTTGATTATCATTCATTAGGGTAGCTTCATGCATTAGTGTTAATCATGGCCCATGACAACCTGAATGTCTATTTAAATATCTTGCAATTGGAAAGTTCAGCGCTCTTACTTCCTCCATATCATTAATTCAATCTTTGGGATCTATACAAGTGGTTATTTTTAGATCAAAACAAAACTGAAGTGTTGCATTACACTATTACAGACGTGCTGTTAAATACTACTAAGTTAAATTTCCATTGATAAGTTATAACACATATTTTGTTTTCATTGGAGAGCAACACCACAAGCATGTAAAGAAAAACATGTAAGTTTTGTCCTTTAGGTAAAAAGAATGATTGAAATTAAGCTTATATGGGAATATGGGATCATCATTATGTCAGAATACCCATGTTTTCAGGTGTATTAATACTATCATATCAAAGCAAAGGCATAACCAACAATTCTTTAAAGATGTAAATATTTAACTAGAAAATTAATCATGTCCTTGAGCAAAAACATTATTCTTCTTAACACTAGCTTACCTATCAATTCGAGTCAAGATATTCTCTGAAGACATGATCACCACCGGAATCTCTCTAAAAACAGACGACTCCTGCTGAAATTGACACAAGGGGTGAAGGATAAGAACCTATTTCCTCAACAACAACAAAATCACAGACAAAACAGAAAACTACTGTTCTCAACTAGTCAATTAAGGAGGCACAACAACACATACAGCTATCTATGTTGATACAAGCATCTCTGTCTCCTAATAAAAAATCATCAAAATAAGGAATAATAAAATACCCACCTTGATCTTTTTGAGTAGTTCATATCCTGTCATCCCAGGCATGGAATAATCGGTGATTATCATATTAACCTTCACACTCTGTCAATTCAATCAAATAACAACATAAGTACGAACTCCACAAAATGTAACACATGAAAATAAAACGAAAAAATAAATAAATATTTGCTTACATCAAAGCCAAATGAGCTTTTGTCTCCATCCAACCCCAAGTATTGAAGAGCTCTAGTTCCACTTTCTACAACAGTTACTGCAAAACAGAATAATCCAGATTAAGAAATCATAATTGATAATTGATAATTCATAATCCATAATCCAATCCAAATGAATAGCCATAACAATCCAGGTTTATTAGTCGTTACCTTTGCAAGATGAAACCTTGAGCAAGCGTTCAATGACCTTGCGATCGACGAAGCTATCATCGACAGCAAGAACGTGGAGCTCTGCTGCACCGGAAGGTGATTCCTCTAGCAATTCCGGGAGAGTATGCCTGAAAACATCGCCGGCGGTAGTCATCACCAATGAAAGTGTATTGAATTGAATTTACGATAGGCGAGTGTCTGAGAGAGAGAGAGAGAAAATGTGAATGGGTAGAATAGAGAATGAAGAAATGAAAAGATGAAGGTTTTATTGTAAGAAATGAATAATAAAGGTAAAAAGATTCGAAGGAAGATCCAAATCCAGAGGAAGATTAGCGTATCCCACCTACATTTGTCGCTTCTTATATCAATTTCATATCTTTATTTTATGCATTTATTTTTCATCTACGAGGATTTTATTATCATAGTTATTATTGTACCAATACTAAGAGGCATTGATTTAATAGTGCACTAGTCTTAGTAAGAAACACTAATGCAATTCAAAACTGATTAATTTATTATTCATGAAATATTCTAATGATTTAATATCTATGCATTACTAATGTACAAATTTATATATAATTAATACATTTTTTATTACTCAATTGTATTATTTGATTGAAGAATCAATTATGATAAAATATGAATGATGTATGATAAAATAAAAATATATGAAATTCATATACTATCAGTGCATATATTTATTTATGTATTCTGTTTATATATTAAAAAGAGTCATGATATATTCTCATACTACATCATTATACACACAGGAAATTGATATATATTTAACATATAAAGTTGGTATATTATTAAAAGAATATATCATTTTCTTATTAAAAAAAACATAATAATTAGTAAGGTTGGTGAGATCGGGTCATATAAGGATGGCCTAACGTATCTTGATTGGGGCCAGTTTCCATTGGATCTCCGGTTTTGACTTCCCATGATGGAAATCCCATCACTTTTTTCGGCAGACCATAATGGCATCTGTTTTCAATTTTAAGTTCAACAAAAAAGATATTAAGTCAAAGGAATTCAATACTACTGCTTTGATATTAGTTCATTTTTATATGCCTTAAATAATATTTATAATTCTCTCCTTAATACAATCCTGATAATTATTCTAAATTATAAATATTATTGTTATTAGCTACAATAAAATGTCTAAAATTAGTTAGATTTGTATGTGTTGATGGTATCGCATATTAAAATGGAGTTAGAGGATCATATCCGCACCCTGTTCACAAAATCTCTCTTTTTGCGTGAATGGTGTGATCTCAAATTGTCAACTAAGATACCATGAACTAATGATATAACATGATTTATCCATCTTTCATCTTTCTGTCATGTTCATAGGATTTGCTGGATACGACTTTCCACTTTCTGCCATTTGTTTTCTTTGTTTATGTTCCACCTCATCTGCCTTTTCATGCTCCAATCTCAATGCAAATTATTAGTTATTATTACAAAATCCTTAAACCACACCTAATATTCTCATTTATTATACCTATTTCTAACGACATTCAATGTTTATTACTTGTGTATGACATCAATTTTTTATTTAAAAAATATAAGTGGCACCTACTTACTTGTCTAAAAAAGGTGTCACCCAATCAAAAATGTCATAAACTTTTTTTAACATTAAATAATTAATCAAGTTAGATAATATTAAGTTCCTAAATAATTTAAATTGATAATGTTTTTGGGAGAGATGACGTATTTCTATTGCAAATGTCATTGGAAATATCATTCCATTTTGTTCAAATGTGCCTTACACCCATCGTTTTGTAGGATGCAAATGCAAAAAAGAGAGGCTGAAATCAGTTGATTTTATGATGTAGCATGATATTTGGTAGTCAAGGATTAATATAAATTAGAAATGTATAGCCACTATCCATTATCTATTTTTATTATCTTTTAACTCAAAATTGAGTTATTCGTGGTGATGCAATCATGATTATAGGTCCAGACCACCCAATTTTGCCTTTAGAATAGATTAAATATGCCTACTACTAAATCTACATCTTCATCGTACTTTAGTAGCTTTGCAACATTGGTATAATAAAATGACTTTATGGATGTAGCAAAATAATAATAAAAAAGATGTTCAAATCTGCAAGGACAAATAAATGGATAAAAAAGATGTTCAAATCTGCAAAGGATCGACAAAATTGATGACCATGGATCATGAAAGCGAAAGGTCCAACATATTCCCATCTGAGATTTTATATACAACAAATCCCACAGGTAAGATTTATGGACCATAGCATAAACTATTTTTATATGATTCAGCAATATAGATGCACTAACATCCAACTCATAGTTAGGCTACAAATTGTGTTAGAACCAAGCAAATACATCCAACTTAAATTATAATTTTTAATTGATTTAATTTATTGGGTTGGGTATTATTTTGGGGAACCAGTCATAATTGGCTTCGTAGAAACCAAACCAACTCATAGAATCAATTGAAATAGGACTATGATGTTTTACAAATAATTGATTTTTTTATGTTGTTCTAGGGACAAAATGATATTTTAGAATGATAATAACTTACTGTTTTCATTTTGAAAGATGAACATTAACTTGGGTTAAATCTTTTTTAAAAACATGATCAATCTCAGCAAAAAATAATTTTGGAAAAGGTGATCTTAATCAAAGATTGTTATTTGATGTATTCGCAATCTTGAAAATTAAATGGATCGTTGTCAACAACCACTAAAAATGAACACACAACTCAAAACATAAAAAACAAATATCTCCAAATATTTACAGCTTGAAAAATAAATAATTTTATTAAAAAAAGAGTAAATTAGAGTTTTAGTGAAATTATACAAACCACCCATCACTTTTCTAAATTTACATAAACCTCTCATCCCATAGTTTTATATTTTCATTACACTGATCACCTTTGTATAAGAAATAAGTGTAATTTTTCAAACAAAAAATGTGATAAATGCAATTAAGTTAAATGATATATTGTGTAGACAAGTCTAAATAATATACAAATCAATATATCTTTATTATTTTTGGTTCGTTAACTACATTATAAGAGTGATTTAAACAATATTTCTTTATAATTGTTGATACAAATAATAAAGATACATTAATTTGTATATTATTTAGACTTGTCTACACAATATATCATTTAACTTAATTGCATTTATCACATTTTTTGTTTGAAAAATTACACTTATTTCTTATACAAAGGTGATCAGTGTAATGAAAATATAAAACTATGGGATGTTTGTGTAAGTTTAGAAAAGTGAGGGGTGATTTGTGTAATTTCACTATAACCTATAACTCAAGAGTGTGAGTGTAATTTACTCTTAAAAAAAAACAAAGTACAGTGTAGTTTAGGTTTGCAATTTTACACTTCAAAAACTAATAATAAAACTTTCATTAGTTTCAATTTCATTAAGGTTTTCCTCTTCACTGAGATGGTGGAAGATTGAAGAATAAGAAATGGAAGAAGAAAAAGCAGCTGCATATTACGAAGAACTTACCCGAAAGGGTGAAGGTGCTGCGAGGTTCAAGCAAGGTCTCGGTTTTTCCAACTCCTCTTCAAACGACGTCGTTCCCAAACCTGGCTCTGCACTCGCTTCTTCCTCCTCTTCCTTCCTCTCCCAATTCGTTAAAGCATCGAACCTTTCCAATCCGTCAGAATCAGATAAACAAGCACAGATTCAATCCATTCAAAGCAAGCTCAAGAAGAAACCCTCTTCCGAATCTAGGGTTTCAGAGAGAACAAGGGAATGCGATAGAAATAGAAGAAGAAGTAGGAGCAGAGAGAGGTTTAGGGAAAGGAGTAATGAATCAAGAAAGCGAAGCAGGAGTAGAGATGGGGAGAGATATAGACATAGAGATAGGAGAAGAAGAAGAAGCAGGTCTAGAAGTGAAAGCGATTCGGATAGAGAAAGGAGAAGAAGGGAGAGAGATAGAGGAAGACGGAGAAGTAGAAGTTTTTCTCCGCGGAGGTTGGAAAAGAATAGGAGTGATAGAGGGAAAGTGAGTGAAGGTGGGAAGAGGAAGAATGCTGTGGTGGATTATGCTAAATTAATTGATGGTTATGAAAAAATGGTGTGTTCCTGTCTTTTGATTATCTGTGATACTTTTATTTATATTTGGATGATTAGATTATGCCATGATAAGCTAATTGTTTTGATAATGTTAGTAATGATTGATAAGCCTACTTGTATTGCTGTATAATTAGGCAGAGGATGTCGTAGAATGGTAGACGTGTTAGAATGGGACGGAACGTAAGGAAGGAAAAATGAATTGCGTTCTATGTTGATGTGTTTTATAGGTAGAAGTTAGAAATTGAAACATTTTGATTCCACTATAAGGGTTGGAAACTTGAAATCAAAAGGACGGTACAAGTTCTGATGTTCTATGCGACAAATGCTACTTTAGTTCTTGAAACCCTGTTATGTTAAGGTGAAACCCTATTTCAGGACCTTATGTCTCTTTGTTATTCTCTGCAGTCATCTTCTGAAAGAGTCAAAGCCAAGATGAAGCTTCAGCTTTCTGAAACTGGTGGGTCAATCCTTAAGGCAATATTTGTTCATTAATATCTTTGTGCCAAACATTCTGTTATGATAACTTCACTTGCTCTATGGAACAATGAACTCATTAGCACTGGTATTAATTAAATATTATAAATCTTTTATGCAATGAACGAGTTTAAGAAGGATTTGTGAATCTACATAACAACCTTGATTTTTCGTAGTTTGATAATTTGGTATCAGAAAGCGATTTATAGCATGTTTTGTTTCCATTTTTACCAGCAAATCTAGCCACCACTCTGTAGTTTTTTCCTCTCCGCAAGAATTTTTGTCAATCTCTCCTTTGAGCAAACGGTTGCTTTGGGGAGTTGAAGAGGTAAAACAAACAGTCTTTTAGGACTTAGGTTGCTACTGTGTAGTGAGATATATTTGGCTAAGGATTATGAAATATGTCTTCAATATTAAGTCTGGGTTGAACTATTTACGTCCTAATTATGCTTTCCAAATGAGACAGTTTATCCATATCATATTGATTTTCTTTTCTGGGGACTGGTAATGCAGCTGCACAGGACTCAGAGAAAGGTGTGGGTTGGGAGCGATTTGAATTCAACAAGGATGCCCCACTTGACGATGAGGAAGTTGAAGGTCAGTCTTGTTTAACAATATTGTTTTTCTTAATTAAATAAGTCAATAAGAATTGTTTCCCTTGTTTGCTCATGAATTCATCACTTCAATCCTTTTGCTTATTTGCTCCCTTTTTGAAGCTGAAAGTACATTTTGTTTTTTTAGCTGCTTGTTCCCCATTCTTTGAAAGAAAAATTACTCTTACATCTTATACATTTGTGATTAATATGTAGATATTCTTCTGCCTCCCTTTGTTTTTTTGGTAATGAAATGAACATGCATTTCATATTAGATTGACTGTGTGTCTGTATATATATACGGGTTTTGCCAATTTACACCAACCTGTTTTTAGTTGGAGCGCAATCATGCATTAGTAACACACAAGTTTTTTGAAGGATAAAGAAATTAAGGATTCAATCTTTGCTAAAGTACTCCAACTGAAAATGGGTTTGGAGTAATATATTTAAGGTGAACTAGTGTAAGTATTTCTTGCATATTTATTGCGTGGAAATTTAAGTAATGCCTTGTTAATTTATCACAAACTTTGTTTGCTGTAATTATATACTTGTTACTAATTATACCTGTCAATTCAATGTTTGCATGCTGAATAAATACTTTATACTTTTACATCATTGAATGGTGATCCTTCCAGCTATATTTGCTTGTAATTGAGAAAGAGTAATGGTGGATTTGGCTTTAACATAATAGAACTGATTGTACATGCCACCTCTATCCGTAGTTGCTGAAGATGATGCATCCTTAGTCAAGCACATTGGCCAGAGTTTCCGTTTTTCTGCAGTAAAGGTGTTCTCCTCATCTTTTATGCACGGATAATGAATTTAGTCTTGTGTTGATATATGTAAGGAAGCCTGAATATAATTTGGTTTCATATTGTTATGAAGGCAAAAAGAGAGGAACAAATCCAAGCTGCTCATGACGAAGCTATATTTGGTGCTTCAACACTTCCACCTTCTATTGGTATAGATAGTGAGCCTGAAATAGAGAATGAGAAGGAAGTTGATAAAAAAGACCTTGTTACAAGCCTCTTAAGTGAAACAGTAAGTGAACTATAAGCCACAGTACACGTGGGTAAGCTTGAATGATTTAAAACTCTTATATTTGGTTTCAGGTGCTGGCCAAGCGAAAAGGGTCTTGGCGTGATCGGGTTCGTGAGGTGTAGAATTTTCACTTTAAAGTGAATGCTGCCGATGGAAAAGCTTGACAGTGTGGAGTCTAGAGCACAATCTTTCAATTTTGAAGCTGGAATTATTGTCCATTCTGGTTTATAGATGGTGTGGACCAGATCCAAGTCTTGAATGATGACAATGAGTTTAGTGTTATTAAGTGAACAACAACCATAAGTGAGTTTGACATCACCCTCGACCCAAAACCATAATCCATAAAGTTTATGAGTCTTTCCTCTTATATCTTGTTCAACTTACCCCATGTGGAACTTCTTTATTTGTCCCAATACAAACGAAACTTCATTCTAGGGCGAGACATGCACTAACCGCTAACTCTATTATGTTTATTTGTATAAATACACGCTCTATTATGTCATGAACAGTCTCATCATTCAAGCTACTAAATTGCATGTAAGCTGAATATTCATTTGTTTGTTGTGTCAATGATTGCTGCAGTTAATGCCGACAACTTGCTGCAGCCATTTTTGCATGCGTGCTTTCTTTCTTTTTTCTTTTTCAGGTTGGGTGAATACAAGTGACTAGTGGTAATTTAGATAAGTGTATTGAAGTATTTTTAATATCCCATGCACCGCACTTGCACGTGCATTATCATGTGGGATGGGACTATAACAGTATAACTATTGTATATAAAATTAAAATTGATGTGAAGGGTATTAGAAAAATACTAAAAATATTAGTTTTCAAATAGCAGAACTTGAATAAGTTCCTACGTTCCGACACGTAACTTGCCGTGATCGAAGTAAATTTCAAGTAAATATCAGACTCTAGTACTTCAGATTTGTATTGCTTGGGAAGCAGAGCACCATAAGTCCATAACAATTGGACTTGAATTTTTTGTGATGCTTATGTATTTTTTTAATAGGATAACCCACTTTAAAAAAAGTTGGACTTCAAAATTGAATACCATAACAACCAGACTTCAATTTACCATAATGATTTTTTGTTTCTCTTCTTTCTTTCACAGTGATTTCACATCTTAAATTTCTTTTGTAATACAAGACATGTGTATAGTGTAAGTGTTTTTAATACTAATAGCTTGTTATCCACTATTCATCTTATGTTAATCATCCATTATTGAGTAAAATGGAATGATAAATGATATATTGCATAAAAAAACTTCACATTACATAAAAAATTAACTTTTGTATATAAGTACAAAAATGAATAAATATGAGAATCAAGTTGAAGAAGAAAGAGTTACAATTATTGAGGATGGACAGTGATGAAGGAGAATAAGGAAAGGAGGAAGCTGCAACAAGTGTCAAGTTGATATGGCGTATTGATTTGAAAACAAAACCTTCAAATTCGGCATTATTTGCCATCAAATATTCCTGTTTTCATTTCCATAGCATCTGAGATTCAATATATCTCGCACGCTAAATCCTCACCAATATTTCAAAATTCTAGTCCCGCGCCATTTATCTTAAAAAATCGTCAACAAATACAAATTCAAAACTTCAAAATCAGATCCAATTTCATCTTCATCATCTATGTCTTCTTCAACCACAAAGCCTCATACTTATAATCGCAAACAAAAATCCTTAGGCCTCTTATGCACTAAGTATACTATTCAATTCCACTCTTCTCTCTATTTAATTTAATTTAATTTAATCTAACCTAATTAATTAATTTACTTTTGTTGCAGTTTCATGAACTTGTATAATCGAGATGAGATCCACTTGATTGGTCTCGATGATGCCGCAGCTAGGTTAGATGTAGAAAGGAGGCGGATCTATGACATCGTCAACGTTTTAGAGAGTATCGGTGTTCTTTCAAGAAAGGCAAAGAATCAATACACTTGGAAAGGCTATGCTGCTATTCCTGGTGCTTTACATGAACTCAAGGTCATTTTCATTTGAATTTGAATTTCATCTCTTATTATTTGATTGTTATTAAATTGAAGTATTTGACTGTTACGGAGTTATAGGACCTCGAGTTTATTTTAATTTCAAATTAGGATTTTACTATTTGATTTTTTTGATACAAAGGTTTTTAGCAATTGATTGTTGATAACGAACATGATTCAAAGGTTCTGATTTATGAATGTTTTGTAGGAAGAGGCTTTAAGGGAGAGGTTAGAGGGTTCGCAGGGAGTAAATGACAATGCAAAAGTAAGTAAAAACACAAAATCTCCATTTGCGTTTAATTTATTATTATTATCATCAGGTTTTTGCTGACAGCAACAAAAAATGCAAAGTCTATCTTAGGAATTGATGTATTTTATATTAAGAGTCAATATTTGAAGTCTTTCAAGATTGACTTTACATTTTGGGTTACTTAAACACTTTCTTAAGTGCAAAATCCTATCATCATTATTATTGTTATTACTGCAGAGTAATTGCTTGATTAATTAACTCTGGGTAATTAGGTGTGGGATGATGAGGATGACGATGAAACCCTATCCAATTCGGGTAGCCAGAATGACAAGAGCATTCCTAATTCTGATGCTCCCAAATTGCAGAAGAATGGTAATCACATTAACAGTTGCTTTAGCAGTTCAAGATACTCTATACCTACTTTAATATGCCTTATTCTATATTCCTGTTTAGAATACACGAGAGAGTTACAATGAGCCATTATCAGTTTTGGACTTTCCAAGTTATTTTATTTATTTTTATTTTGATTGGGGTTTATAACTTGTGCTAATAAGGTTTGTTTGTGAATCCATTGTGAGAAGAGCTAGAACTTTAGATTGTGAAACATAAGATGAGTGTAGTTTGGTGGAAACGAGCTATTAACTGTTAAATAATTAAGTTTTGTTTGTGAGCTACTTGTGAGAAGAGAAGTACTAGAACTTTGAACTGCGAAACATAGAACAAATGTTGTTTGTGCAAATGAGGTGTTAACTCTAAAATATCCAAGATATTGTCAGGCTTACACAGTTTCTGTGCTATTTTGCAGATAATAGAAGGGAAAAATCATTAGCACTGCTAACTCAGAATTTTGTCAAGCTCTTTATTTGCTCTAATGTACACCAAATTTCTGTCATTTTAGTTGACATTTCTTTTTTTATTTAGCTATGCAATAGTTGATCTTGCTATTTTAAAACTTTGATCTCTTTGCAGATGGAACTGATCTCCCTTGATGACGCTGCAAAGTTGTTGCTTGGGGATGCCCATAATTCATCCATCATGAGAAGTAAGTGATATTGTAATTTACATGATTTGATTGTTATCTGTTGACCCAAAGCAATAAGCTTGGAACTTTTGCACTTGCAATCTATTTTGCCTTTTCAGCGAAAGTTAGACGCCTATATGACATTGCAAATGTGTTATCTTCCATGAACCTTATTGAAAAGGTGATAGTCAGCTATAAATTTATCTTTTTTATTTATGTATCTTTTTACTCAAAAATTTAGCCTGGGATATTGTGATGCAGTGAGTGTTTCACATATCCTCTTCTTTGGTTTAACTTGTTTAATAAAATTTCTAGCAATATAATTTTAGAGTAAGCTTACCATGATTCTACAAATTGATGCAGACCCATACAGCAGATACAAGAAAACCAGCATTCAGGTGGCTTGGTTTGAAAGAAAACCAGAATTCAAATCTCAACAATTCTAGGAAAAGGGCGTTTGGAACTGATATCACAAACATCGATTTTAAGAGGAATAAGGTGGATGTATTCACTGATGGAGAGTTTAGCCATAACCCTAGGGAACAAAAGGAACTGGAACATGTTAGTGGCATAAATCAGGTAGATAAAAGCAATTTAAAACAATGCACAAAACAGAGTTCAAGTAGCTATCAGTTTGGTCCTTTTGCTCCAGCCAATGTGCACAAAGTTGGAGCTTCTGAGAATAATGATGTCAAGCAGGTTAACGATTGGGAAAGTCTTGCAACTGTCCATCGTCCTAACTATCAAAATGAAGGTAATAAATGCTTTAATCTGCACAAAATCATGATATATAATTTTGTTCTGTAATGCTTATTCATTCCATACTCTATTTTGCTTAAGGTGATTGTTTGGTAATTTTTGTATTATGGTGGGCACTAGGAGATTGATTATAAACTTTATCATTTAACTTGCTCCAATTTTGAGTATGTTGCTAAATAAATCCAACTAATCTGAGGCTTGTCTTACTTTTGATGCAGGTTTGAAAGAACTCTTCTCCCATTACATGGAAGCATGGAAATCGTGGAACTCTGAAGTAGCTGGAAAGAAGCCAGTCCAAAATTTGTAACTCATGTCTGGAAAGTCAAATAGATAGGTTACTTTTCTTTCTGTCATTGTTGGATGCATGTTCTCCATGCACCAGCTTATTAGAGTTCTTGTAAATTCCTTATCACTTACTATAAAACCCTTAACCCTTTATTTCAGGAAAATCTGCGGTCTGTTACCACAAATTCGAGTGATGTTTTAAATAGTGTTTTCCTTTTTGTTTCTTTTATAACAAAAATACCATGGTTGAGTGCATTTCACTTGAGTATCTTGAAAAAAATGAACTAACATTGTTTGGTTCAAAGGGGAGGAGGGAAAAGAAAACAATCTTTATTTGGTTTAATTAAATTCAAATTGTAAAATTTAATATAAACCTTTTATATATATTTAATAGGAGTATGAAATACAATGGCGCGTTTCACTTTCAACAGGAACTTATTATAGCCCTTTAATTTTCTGATTGAATCGTAGTGCTTATAAAAAATACAATGCAAGCCATTGATCAAGACTGAGTTTTTCATCAATGACTAGGATGTGTAAAACAGGAGAGGATCGCGATCCATATAGGTTACAGAATGGATTACTCAGCCATTATTGACTTAACAGTTAACAGCCTCAGACACCATATAATCCATTATCTTTGTATATCACGTAATCTTCTGAAACTCAGCTATCTACAATCAATCGTAGTTGAAACCCTTCGAAGCATTGTTATTATTACAGACCTTTTTACTTTAGAAATGTCTTAATAAGGAAATCCAACACAAGGGGCAACCAGCATAAACTTCAATAAAACCAGTTCTGCTGTAATACAGAGAAATATTATATCAAGTCTTCCCATGATTCGATGTCATTTATTACAAACACCACTCTATCATCAATTTACATATCACAGTTTTGAAGGATTCTTGTACCAGCCCCAAGCTTCATCAGAGATATACTGAGTCACTTGCTTCACACTCAAGTAGTTATCAAGTCCCCTGAAGAAAATGAAACAAAAATCAGACAGATGGAGGTATGTTTTCTTAATTGCAATTTTGCAGGAGTTCATTGTATTGTCTCCAGGACACAGCTTTCTCTTTATGCCAGCTTCAAATCAAAGGAACACATACAAATTCGGATAAACTCACCAAACCAGCAAGCTACTAGGGAAACTATCATGACATTTTATTGTTGTTCACTACATAAGAGGACTATCATAAATATTATCCTGGAAATAACCTCTCCACTTGCGGAGGTAAGGGTGCATACGTCTGCCCTCCCCATATCTCACTAAGCGGGAGCCTTGTGCATTGGGCTGTCTTTTTTTAATAGGTCAAAGCATCAAGAATCTATATGATTTTTAATTACTCCAATTCTACAGTGCAAGGGCTTCACCAGTGTCATGATCTCCACAGTTTTATTGACGGTGTTGCACAGTCCAATGGTCAATAAAATGCCAGCAAGGTATAATACTAACACATTCACTAATCCATAGGCTTCATTTCACAATTATGTGTTCCTTTTGCATATTAAGATGTTTAACTCATCCCTTATCCAGTGGGAAGAAGGAAAAACATTCAAGGTTAATTTCGCATTTACTGATTTCAGAAATAAGGTTCATACCATTCTCCTAATTCACGTCCGAAACCACTACGTTTGTTGCCTCCCCATGGGGCTTGTGCAAAGCATGGTTGAGAGCAATTGATCCATACAATTCCAGCCTTAAAAGCCTGCAGTGAAACAAGATAAACTCTTCAATTACATAATCAATCTGGTTATTTTGTTATTTTCTATGATAACATAGGATCAGTCTCACCTTAGTTAACCGCTCACATCTATCTAGATCATTTGATATTACGGCAGAACCCAAGCCATAGCTGTGAAAGATCAAAGTATACAAAACTTCAGATATCAAAGCACCAAAAAAAACACATTCCATATGAAGTTAATATCAATTTGTAGAAAATCATCAACTCACATGGTGTCATTTGCTAGATCAATAGCTTCTTCCTCAGTACTAAATGTTTTTACACAGAGAACAGGTCCAAATACTTCTTCTCTCCAAATTTGCATGGAGGTAGTCACATCAGTTATGATGGTTGGTTCAATAAAGAATCCCTTCTTTAGATGCTGATATCAAATTTGCACAAAAAGAAAAATCATATCTCACAACAATTGCAGAAATACATAAGAGACGACATTTACAAAGATATTCATACCTCTGGGCGAGACCCGCCAGTCAAAATTGTTGCACCCTCACTCTTGGCATTTGAAATAAACTTCAATATTTTTTCATACTGAACCACATAATCTAACTGTTAGATATTGCATATTCTTCGTTCACGAAACAAAATGCTTATATCAATAAAATGGTCTAAGTACAGTGTAGAAATATGTCAAAGAAAGCTAAATCATGGAAACATTCAGGAAAAGGTGTTTCTTCTTTTCAGTTAAAATTTTGAAATGAAAAAAAAAATACAGCCAATCATTCAACAATGCTTTTCAGGAAATTTTATATTGTTGCATCCTACAACCGACTTTATCATAAATGTTGCTCACTAATGATATCTAATGTATGCATATGTGAGAAGGGATTTAAATATACAAAAACAGAGCAATCCTTTAGTTTATTTTAAAAACAGGGAAGTAGGTGAGTTAAGCAAATATCTAAAGTATGCATATGGGAGAAGTGGTAAATGTACCTGTCCTTCACTAACAACGGGACCTAGCCTGCAGCCCTCCTCAAAGGGATCTGAAATTTTGATGTTTTTGGCCCATTTCACAAGCCTATTCAAAAACTCTGTTGCAATACTTTCCTGAGACAATAAAAGTATCTCTATTAGTTGTCAGATTTTTCACACATAATTGCTGGCAGATTTCTTATCTAGCCATGTGCCAAATTCTACCACAATCAAAATTAATATTGACCATCCCTATATATGCATAAAAAAACAAAAAGAAAGCTCGAAATACTTGTTCAAGATATGTGTGGTGGAATATTTAGATCTATCAATTAAACTTACATGTATTATAAGGCGTGAAGTTGCACTGCATATCTGACCATTTGTCCAGAAGCAGCCAAAGAGGGTCCATTCAACAGCTGCAAATCATGGAGAAAGGATCAACAAAGATCGAAGTGTATATTAGCACCGGCTTAAATCATGCAATATGTATTTAATGAAATTTTATTCCGCGGAGCATAAAAATATGAGATAACCATAACTAAATAGCGAAACTGGAGAAGGCACCGACCCTTATCAATGTCAACATCCTCAAAAACAACGACTGGGCTTTTTCCACCAAGCTCCAGTGAAACAGGCTGCCAAGAAACCACAAAGATGATATTACATGAACTCGTGAAGAAAAGATCATGAAAATGTCGGGTTCTTATCCTAGCTCTTAATCTGTGTTCTTCATTCTATCAAAACATAAGGAGAATATCAGCTACACATAATTTGGAGATAAGCTTAAAAATACCTTGACCAGCTGTGCTGCAGCTGTCATAATCTTGCTCCCAGTTGCAGAACTTCCGGTGAAAGCAATCTGTTGCAGAAGTTAAAACATGGCCATCATGTGATATAGCTTTGCAAAATTATAGACATCATAATAACAATACTTACACGACATAGAACATGATATAACCCCATATAACTTAAATTATGCTAAAAAAACTAAGGAAATTGAACCTTGTCTACATCTGGATGGGATGCTAAAGGAGCACCAGCTTCAGGGCCTAATCCAGTGAGAATGTTTAATACACCTCGAGGAAGGCCTACTTCTCTGCATATTTCAGCCAGCTCCAAGCAGGTCCTGAAGTTGTACATAATACAGCATGAGAAATTGACAAACAAAGAAGCAAACTTTCAACAGTTGAAGAGAACATACACAGATGCCAATTCTGATGGCTTCAATATTGCAGCACAACCAGCAGCCAGAGCTGGAGCAACCTTCCATGTTGCCATTAACAGAGGGTAGTTCCTAGAACATCATTTAATTGACCATTGAAAACACTCAATTAGCAATGGATATCTATGAATGCAAAGGCAAATGATGATCCATAGGAGTATATCTATGAATGAGAAGCAATTCCTAATTGTATCATCATGTGGTAGTGGTATAAGGTTTGGCACAAATGATGAGATGCTGCATACATGCCGTATCAATTTTGGAAACCCATTAAGACAAAAGATTGTTCAGCACAAAATCAGGTGGACACACAAACCCATGAATTAAGCAAACATATAATTGCACATAAGTTGAAGCAGTTACTAAAATACATAAAAAGGGTAAACTGAAATAAACTAAGATTTTAAATTTACTAAAAATAGCAATAAATGATGGAATAGAGATTTAGGACAATCGTGATTCACATATTCATGCAATCGCAAAACTTGCCGATCTGGTTAAAAAATGAATGCATATGTAATCAATATGAACCATAGAAAAGAAAAGGCAGCAAGCAGATACCATGGTGTGATCAATCCAACTACTCCAATAGGCTCCTTAAGAACATAACTCCTGAATGTCTCCAAGGGAAGAGAAACAGGCGACTTTTGCTTTTTATCCAAATTTTCAGCAAGGTCAGCATAGTAATCAAAGCATCCAGCAACATCATCCTACAAAAAAAAAATAACCAAAGACAAAATAAGCACACAAGCATTTCAAATTGAACTAAACTAATTCTTTTGGGCTTTAATTGGTATACACACACCAGCATCCAATGATACTGGAATAAAGTATTTTTTTGTTAATTTTTCTTTTGTTATTAAAATAAAAGCATCACATATAAGAATACAAGTGATGTCAGTGTAAAATTTCCTACACAGAACATTTAATTATTTTATTTGGGGTTTAAGATGTAAAAGGTTACCAGGTCCCATAAAGCTTCATCAAGCGGTTTTCCACAATCAAGTGATTCAAGTTTTCCCAGCTCAGTCTTTTTCTCAGTGATCTGTTACAATGAAAGGTAATTACGAAGAAACAACGAAGTGGGTATTTTCATGTGAAATAAAATAGTGAAAAAAATAGAACCTTTGCAGCGATGGCACGAAGATAACGTGCACGAACCGATCCAGAAGCAGAAGCCCAATCTGCACCTTTGTTACGAGACAAAGCTGATTTGGCAGCAGCAACAGCAAGATCTACATCTTCCTTAGTAGCTGCTGGGATATCACCTGAATCATATAATAGAAGAATCTATGTTATTATGCGAAATTAGAGTGAAAAGTAAAAAAAAAAGGAATGAAATTGAATTTGGATGAGAAAAAACCAATGATTAGTTGGGTGGAGGGATTGATGATTGGAATTCGTTTGTTGAGTAATGGAGCTTTCCATTGTCCATCTATGAATAGCTGTCGTTTGGGTACGGAGATTGACATTTTCTCAAACAGTTAGTGTGTATCAGTGAATGATTATTGAAATGGAAAAGCTGTTCAGTGTGATTTGACTCTCGGGTCGAGGTTGAGTGAGCCTTCTTTAATCCTCTTTAGTGGACTTTTCTTTTTATTATCCATTATTAAAACATCAACAAACATGTTCCTACTTTATTTTTTTATTTTTTGCTGTTTATATTTCATCTTTTATCTCATTTCATGTACTTTTCTACCGGACACTAAGTTACGTGTGATACTTGCACATCTCTTGCTAATGTATATGGTGATAGATATATTTTGTTACACTAAACGAAAAAAATTGTTACATCTCTATCAGATTGCAAATTATATTTATTTACTCTCTTTTTATGTATCAACATGATGTTGACCTAGTGGTTAAGGACCTTTATTAAGTTTTTAAGTATACTAAAATGCAAATATTTGATTTCTGATTATAATATTTCTTCTGATAGACAACCACATTCAAACTAATTTTATTAATGGCTAGAACTTAAATGTTTGAACTTTGAATATTTGTTGTAATATGTAAAATGATGGTCATACGACAACAATGAAAAAATTTAAGAAATATTCATGTAATATATCAGACCTTTTGTCTATGCTTCATTCGACATTATGAAAGAAGATAAAAAAGAAGAAGAGAGGGTACACAAACAAATTTTGAACAATCTCATATTCTCTCATGTTTCTCTTCAGTATTTTTACGTGTTTCTCTCTTTCTTGGTGGTGTCTTTTAACTAAGGACACATATGGTTTATTTTTCTAGAGATAAACAGAAATAAATAAAACCTCAATCCTAACAAACTTCTATATGCTCAATATTTTATTAATATTCAAACTTGTTTACCAATTAAAAAAATGTAAAAAAACTAATAAACATCTTTATCATGTGTTTATTTAATCGATTTTTTATTAAAAATAAAGGAATAAATATATTTTACTTATATTTTTTAGTTCAAAAACAACTTGATCACTTTATTGAATTTAATTATTTTTTTTTGGAAAAATAATTTTGAGTTTTTTGGCTCTCATAAAAATTTAGTATTCACAATATTGATAGCTCACACCATCTTTAATTGATAATTCTATCATTCATGTGGAAAATCAAAGATGGTTCTGTATAGCTAATAATTCTCGTGGAATTAATGTCAATTAATTGATGAGTTTAATATATTTTAATAATTTTTATATTTTCAATACATCATTCATTTATATCATCTTTTTAAAATTGACATTAATTAATCAAAGAATGAAAGATAATAAATCAATGCTGTAAGAAAAAACTATAATATCAATATGAGTTGATACAACATATTTTCCACTTCAAAAATTAGGGTCTCCTAAACAATAAATGATTTTGCTAGGGTTCTTTTTGTTAATTAAATATAATTTTGTCCAATTGAATCTCTTTCATTTAATGAGGATTAGTGTTTTTGTCGACGTACCTCAGTTTTGGACTAATTAAAACTTCCAACTTCAAATGTTCATATCTCTCAATCTATAAGTACAAACGCTATGGTTCTTTTTGGAAAATAGAAGCGTATTTCTCTAATTTTCTATCACCACTAGAGTGAGGTAAAAATGTTAAATAATGAATTAGTTATGCATTAAATGGCATTTTTCACTGTTGTGGTTTTGTAACTTGAAAAACGAATATCTCTCAAATTATGAAAGTGGTTAATATAATTCTTGTTGGATAATTGAACCTGATACTGTCATTTTGATCTCCACTTCTGTAATATTGAGATTTGGTTGATATTTGAATGACTTGGTGATATGTTTATGCTCCCAACTATTGTGATAAAAATTACAACTGTGTCGGTGCTATATATGACATGTGATTCATATGGTGAGAAATAATGGCCCTCCTTTACCAAATGCATGATGCTATTAACTTTATTCAAAAACCCCAAACAGAAACCCATCATTTTTCTGAATAACTCTAGTGTGCACAATCAATCAAAAACATCAGTGCCATTAAAATAATTAAAAATAAGGTGCTATTGTCTTTAAAAAAAGTTATTATTTTAATGTGGTGGAGGTATTTGGTTGGCTGAATACCTCTACCGAACAAACTTTCTATTCAGCTTTGAAATTATTATATCAAGTGTTCCCTACCATAATCATAATTTGGTATCATCCACACCTTATTTGGTATCAGTTATTACAACACCACTTTATCATCAATTTACCTATCACAGCTTAGAAGGAGGTTGGTACCAGCCCCAAGGTTCATCAGAGATATACTGAGTCACTTGTTTCACAGTCAAGTAGTTATCAAGTCCCCTGAAAAAATAAATCAGACAAGCTTACAGATCAAGGCATGCTTTCTCAATTGCAATTTTGCAGGAGTTTATTGTATTGTCTCTCAGACACAATTCTCACATTATGCCAGTTTCAAACCAAAGGAACATACAAATTTAAACAGATTCACCCAACCAGTAAGCCACTAGGGAAACTAGCACGGTATTTTGTTGTTCGCTATACAAGACGATTAGCATTACTATAATTAATTTAAATGGGTCAAAGCATCACAAATCTATATGATTTTTAATTACTCCAATTGTACAGTTCAAGGGCTTTACTAGTTCCATGATATGTTGTGAGCTTTGTAGACTTTTAGATTGAATTTGGTTGCACAAAATACAATGGTCAATAAACTGCAAATAGGGTATGATGCTAGTGCACTCAACAATCCATAGACTTCATTTCACATGTGTTTCTTTCGCATGGTATGATGTTTAATCTCTAATCCATGAGTTTAAAAAAGACATTAAAGATTAATGTCAAATTTGCTGATTTAAGAAATAAGGGTCATACCATTCTCCTAAGTCACGACCAAAACCACTATGTTTGTTGCCTCCCCATGGGGCTTGAGTGAAGCATGGTTGAGAGCAATTGACCCATACAATTCCAGCCTTAAAAGCCTGCAATGAAGCAAGATAAACTCTTCAATTTCACAAATAATCCTGCTTCCTTGTTCATTCAAATCATAACTTAGGATCACTCTCACCTTACTTAAGCGCTCACATCTTTCTAGATCATTTGATAATACAGCAGAACCTAGGCCATAGCTGTGAAATATCAAAGTATATATAACTTTAGATATCAACCATCAATGCACAAACAAAGAAAAAAATTGTTTTTCACATGAAGTTAATATTAATTTGTACAAAATCATCAACTCACATGGTGTCATTTGCTAGATCAATAGCTTCTTCCTCAGTACTAAATGTTTTTACACAGAGAACGGGTCCAAATACTTCCTCCCTCCAAATTTGCATGGAGGTAGTCACAGCGCTTATGATGGTTGGTTCAATAAAGAATCCTTTCTTTAGATGCTGATATTTAAAATTTGCAACAAAAAAAACATTCAAGTCTCTCAACAACCGCAGAAATACATAACTGACCACAATTACAATGAAATAATTAATTATACCTCTGGGCGAGAACCACCAGTCAAAATTATTGCACCCTCACTCTTGGCATTTGAGATAAACTTCAATATTTTTTCATACTGAACCATATTTAATCTAAATGTTAGATACTCGGTAATATTTATTCAGAAGAAGGGGTCAGAAGAAGGGGTCCCTTCTTTTCTGTCAAAATGTTAAATTATATGCACACAACAATCCATTAATGCTATCCAGGAAAAAAGTTATACTGTTCATCCATCACACAGCTTGATCATAAACACTATTCACTAACGATATCTTATCATACATTCTAAATTCGAGTATTGAAGAAGGCATTTAAAGATACAAAAAAATAACTAAACTTTAGTTTAATTTTAAAAAGGAGTCGAAGGTAGGTTGAGTAAATATCTAGTATATACATGTGAGAAGTTGAAAATGCACCTGTCCTTCACTAATAACAGGGCCTAGCCTGCAACCTTCCTCAAAGGGATCTGAAATTTTGATGTTTTTGGCCCATTTCACAAGCCTATTCAAAAATTCTGTGGCAATACTTTCCTGAGACAATTAAAGTATCTTTATTAATTCAAATTTATCACAAATAATTTCTGGCAGAAATTAATGACCATCCTCATATATGCAGAAAAAAGAAGACAAAACAAAAAGACACCTCAAAACACTTGTTCACACATGTGTGATGGAAGGAGCATGCTACTAAGATCTATCTATTAAACTTACATGTACAATAAGGCGGGAAGTTGCACTGCATATCTGACCGTTTACCCAGAAACAGCCAAAGAGGGCCCATTCGGCAGCTGCAAATCATGGAGAAAGGATCAAAAAATATTAAATTGTATATTACCATCTTTTTAAATCATGCAATATGTTTTAGATACAAAAGTTTACTCATCCACGATCAGTATTCAATGACTTTTGATTCCATAAAGCAAGAAAATACAGGTTGACCATAACAGCTATACTTGAGAAGGCACTGACCCTTATCGAGGTCAACATCCTCAAAAATAACGATTGGGCTTTTTCCACCCAGCTCTAGTGAAACAGGCTGCCAAGAAACCACAAAGACGATATTACATGAACTCTTGAAGAAAAGATGATGAAAACGTGGGGTTCCTATTAGATCTCCTATTCTGAAGGAGTTCTTCAATCTATCAAAACAGAAGGACAATATTAGCTGCACATAATTTGCAGATAATACTGCTTAAAAATACCTTGACCAGCTGAGCTGCAGCTGTCATAATCTTGCTCCCAGTTGCATTGCTACCAGTGAAAGTAATCTGTTGGAAAAAAGTTTGCCATGATTTGATAGTAACGTTTCAGACTTAAGGACATGATAGTAATGACATTTTCGAGAAATAGAACAGGATATAACCCTATATAATTTCAGTCCTACTAAAACCTTCAGGGCAATTTAACCTTGTCTACGTCAGGATGGGATGCTAAAGGGGCACCAGCTTCAGGGCCTAATCCAGTGAGAATGTTTAATACACCTCGAGGGAGGCCTACTTCTCTGCATATTTCAGCCAGCTCTAAACAGGTCCTAAAGTAGTATATAGTACATATGAGAAAATGACATAACAAAGAAGCAAAATTGAAACAATTGAAGAGAACATACACAGATGCCAATTCAGATGGCTTCAATATTGCAGCACAACCAGCAGCCAGAGCTGGAGCAACCTTCCATGTTGCTATTAACAGAGGATAGTTCCTGAAACATCATTTAATTGGCCATCGGAGACACTCAATTAGTGTTGGATAAAATTTCATAGTGACCAAATGTGACCATGCGCATGCAGAGGCAAATGAAGATGCCAGAGGAGTATATCTTATAATTGAGAAGCAGTTTCTATCTGTACCATCACGTGCTTTAAGGTTTTGCATATTAAGACATTGAAGTGGATACTGAATCAAGTAAACAGACTTAAGATTGTTTCTTAGCACAAAAAAACAGGTGGACAAACAAAACCTTGAGTATATCAATACATATAACTGTGTATACGGCAGTTACAGAATTAATGAAAAAATATGAAAACTTATAAGCAGTACCGCAGTACTTTTAAATTTACAAAAATAGCAACAAATGATGGAGTTTAAATTTAGGATGATCATTGGTTCACATATCCATGGAATCATTAAGTTTGCCTACAAAACGAATGCACAAGCAATTAGCATGAAGCATGAAAAAGAAGGAGATACCATGGTGTTATCAATCCAACAACCCCAATAGGCTCCTTAAGAACATAACTCTTGAAGGTTTCCATGGGAAGAGAAACAGGAGTCTTTTGTATTTCATCCAATTTTTCAGCAAGGTCAGCATAGTAATTAAAGCAACCAGCAACATCATCCTACATTAAAAAAAATAAAAAATCACAAAATAAGCAACACAAGCATGTCAGAATGAACTATTATTTTAGAGTTTAATCTGTATTACATACACTAACATCATCATCGCCTAATATTGAGGAGTGCCCTTAAAGAAACTAAGATAGAAAGCTTGCATTGGAAATGGACATGCATATTTAAGACATTAATATTTTTAAAATAATAATTTCCAAAGCAAATTTATTTATTTTGATTTGCCCCACAATCAGATAAAGGAATATAAGTTATGTCAGTGTTAAGCATCCTTCATATGTGAAAGGTTACCATGTCCCATAGAGTTTCATCCAGTGGTTTTCCAGAATCAAGTGCTTCAAGCTTGCCCAATTCAGTCTTTTTCTCGGTGATCTATGAGAATGCGATAAGGTATTAGAAAAACATTGAAGTGGATACTGAATCAAGTGAAATAAATAGCACTGCAAAATAGAACCTTGGCAGCTATGGCACGAAGATATCGAGCGCGGACGGAGCCAGAAGCAGAAGACCAATCAGCACCTTTGTTACGGGACAAGGCTGATTTGGCAGCAGCGACAGCGAGGTCTACATCTTCTTTAGTAGCTGCAGGAATATCCCCTGAAGAACATAATAATAAAAGCTACCTTATCATGTAAAATTTATAATGAGAAGTAAAATAAAGGAATGAAATTGAAAGAGAAAAACCAATGATTTGTTGAGTCGAGGGGTTAATGATTGGAATTCGTTTTTTGAGGACTGGAGCTTTCCACTCTCCATCTATAAATAGTTCTCTACTTGGTACTGGAATTGGCATTTTCTCAAACACTTTGTGTGTGTGTGTCTGTATGAGTGAATTATCAAAGTGGAAATTATTCAAGTGGGTCTCTATCAAAAAAGGAAGAATTAAAACTATGGCATATCAAAGTGGTAAAACAATGAATGAACTTTGGTCCAAAAATGTTGGTGCTATATATAGTGTAGCATGTATGGCATGTGATTAATGTTTTGTTGGTGGCAATGAATGCAGCTAATTCGCACGTATTAGACAGTTATATGTGTATCATTATTACCAAATGGGTGATGCTATCACTTTATTCACAAACTCCAAAACAAACCCATCAATTTTCCTTTCTAAATTGGGATTTTACAAACTTTCTTGCATGCCTTACGCTGCAAAGTTGCAGCATTTACGAGATGAAGTGTGCCCATTACTCAATAATTACTTCAGACCATAATACAATCACCTTATAGCACATTGCGATTATATCAAATGAGATGTAAAACAAGAACATTATAATCAGGGTTGTGAGTGGAGTAGGACTTATCCCATACTCAACTCCAAAATAATCCCTTAGTTAACTTTGGGTATTTTTTGGTACTACCAAAAATATATCTCATCGGCTTTTAGTTAATGAACTAATCTCTTTCAAGTCATAACTATCTCTCTGTCTCTCCCAACAAGTATAGCTCCCAGAATCGAATTATTAACATTTTGGTTATCCTTAAAACCTTATCTTACTACATCAGCGCCTTTTAAGTTTAAAGTCTAAATTAGTCCCTTATAAGTATAATGAATTGGACGGTCTAAGAAGAATGTCACCACCGACCAGGTTAGTGTTGCAGTTGCCTTAACCATGCTTCACTAACTAATCTGGTGTGCTATATACACATATATCATATTATTAAACAAGAGTCTATCAACTAGCCCTTGTGGAATTGCACACGTTTAACATGGGAAAAAAAATTCATTTCACTACTTAAAGTTAAGCTTCTAACTTATAAAGAACTTGTGTGAAAATTTGGCATTCAAAGTTTTAAGCTGTGCATTTTAACAAAAATCATATCTAAATTTTAGGTTCTAGAGATCTATAACTCAGAAAACAATCATAACATAGACACGCACCTGTCCTAAAACAGCCTATACTGGTATTAAAATATATAGGCATGATCGATTTGCATTATAAAATGAATGGTTTACATATTTTAGGGTTATACTATATGTGGGGTTTAATTAGAGTTAGGTTCAACTAAAACATCATATTAATTATTTATTGGTCCACACCTCTTCCCTATTTGTCTGCTGAATCTCATTGGATCGTAAAGACTAATGTAAAAGTGTCACTCACCATTCTCTTACAATGAGAATGACATAATACATTAAATGATATACATATGGACAAGAATTCTCTGTCTTAAGAAAATCTTATCCTCATGTATTAAGTCAATCAAATTTCATAGAATAATATACAAATATTAATTTATATTATTATAATTTTTATTTTTAATTAAATAAGATTTTCTAATTAGATGAAGATACCAAATAGGACAGGTAATCTCTATTCATATACATATTGAGACAGAAGATTTGATTCCATTTTGTTGGGGTTGCAAGGAAAATGTAACATGTCTAATGGTGGGACATGGAGATTGAATGGAGGGTACAAATCAAATGGCGACCCAAATCACTATTGGAGCTGTTGCATCGGGAACCAAAGGGCATAAAATGGAAACACCAAAGAGGGTCCAAATTAAATGTGTGTTTATCAAAGATGTCTTGCCAAAGACTAATCATACATTAGGAGAGGCGTAGGGGTTTCTGAATAGATTTTACCTTTACAAATCTCCACCGATATCATGTTTTAAAAAATCTGGTTATCTAATTAATTGTATTGTGCCGTCTTGTAATTAAATGAGAAGTGTTTCATTCACCAACCAATGGAATATATTAAGAACTTACATTAGCTTCTATGTTCTATCTCTCTTCTGGGGATGGGTATCCTTATACTCATTGATCTTACCACTAAGGAGGGTTGTTGTGATACTGATTATCTCTCCTAGGGTAATTGTTTGCCTTGGTTGATTATTCACATGTTACACTTCTTCCTGGGGTGAACAATAACATGTTTGATGGTCTCCTGTTACATTTTGACATTTTAGAAACTTCCTACACATATATACTTAAAAACCAGTTTTTCACTCACTCTTGCAAAAAGCTCACAATTTCCGAAATAATTATCAACCAATTAAAAGTTCAAAATTTTCCGCTTTTCAGTAATTTTACATACATTTTTAAAAGAAAAACTCATTTGGATCTTCTGGAGAAAAAAATACCCGTAATCCCATTTCAATGGCCCAAGGGAAAGCCAGCTGCTACCCTCCACCTTATTTTGAACTTTGAAGGTTGAAAACGCGTATTATTTATTTATTTTACGTGGGGTGTGATCAATAAGAAGCATAAATGCAAATATGGACCCACACAGCGCACAAAGATTGATTTGACCAAAGCAGATAGATTAGATTTAGATTTTAGAGCTTAACGCTACACTATTTTACAAACGATCATTAACTAAAAGCAATAACAACCGCTGTACAAACCATTTGCCTCCTAATTTCAATTTCAATTTCAATTGTAGCACAAACAAATGTGAAATGAATAATTTAGGAGGCAAAATTGTAGCACAAACCATTTGCCTCCTAAATGAATAATTGAAATGAACAATTGATACTAGCAGTATCTCTCTCGTATAAGCTTTATCTTGGAAGGTTTTGTATACAACAACTTGCATCATTTGAAGATAAATTCTAGCAATATCATAACAGCAACCATTACAAGGAGTTGTGCCATTTGAGCTGAAAATCTGGCTACTGGTGCGCATTATACTGTTGTACACAATAGGTACTCTTGGTAGGGAAAGTCGTTCATTCTCCAGCAATGCATCATGTTGGTACAAGTGATAGTGTGGGGCACAACAATTTACAGAACAAAACCAACAGAATAAGCATCTACACGAGTTACAATGGTTCTTTTGCTGGTGTACCTGTATCACGGGGATATTTCTTTGGGGTGAGACGATCCTTTGAGCATATGACAGCAGTTCGCTGACCAAATGGGCTTTGTGATTGCACTGAACATGACAACATCAATTGGTGTATATCATGTATTGAATACATTAGGAATGATTTTTTTTTACTTTTCCAATAAAAAAAATTATAATTTTGATTCCTTAGCAAGTGCACTCAGGGAGGACACTTATAACAAAACCCTAAGAAAAAAGAACTTTTATTTTTTAACTCAGTACAAAAGTAGAGATGTCTAAAACATGACCCATGAGCAAAGTTTAAGTTTTCAAGTTATACCTGAGCATACTTGCAATAGAGATCCACCCATCTTGTGGATGGCACTTTCTGCTCTCTTAACTTCATCCTATCCAAACTCAATACATGGGATATTAATGGATGGTTCACAACTTCACATCTATGGGATATGTACAGAGTATCCATAAAATATTTCAGCTTGATTTGATAGAAAAAGGGTAGAGAATAAAACTTTGTACCATAACTGCTGACATTTTTTGCAGGAAGAAACCAAGTAAGCATCATTAAATAAATAAAATATTAATCAGAAGAAGATAATGATCGAGACTTAATCAATTTCTGACAGCTGTTACACACCTCAGGATCATGACCCTTGGGAGCAATAAATAATCCACCAACACGAACCAATGGAAGACAATACTCAGCTAGAAATGCAATAAGAACAAGAAAAAACCAAATCAGTAAAAAAATAACTGAGTATTAAAGCAATGAATAGCTAAATCACTTAAATGTCGATCGATATTACCCAATACTCTCATTTCCGCAACTGCCCTGGCCACTGCTATGTCAAATTGCTCTCTGAAACATGAATTCTGCCCCAAATCCTGTCCTATGCAAAGCACAAGACACATTTTCAGGCATAACAAGATAAGGGTAATTGGTGAAAGCTGGTTGGCAGTGTGAGGGTGTTTGGCAGTGTTCAGTTTATGAAAAGTGTTTGAGGTTATTCCAGAGTGATTGCTCTCAAAATATAAGAAACCATGCAAAACCTTTTTATTCTTGGCTTTTACAATTTCCTTTTTATCACATTAATTAAGAAAGTTACCATGCAATACACTATTAGGAAAATCACACATGAATTAAAAATAAAAGGATATATTGCCTTTCCAGTACTAGCTTAAGTCTTGTAGATGGCAGTGAAACACATTGCTTCAAAAGTGATTCGGAGTTGGAGTCTACATTTATACAGGATGTAGATGCAAAATGATGGTTATACTATGGGCAGCCCAGTGCATAATATATATGTGCCTTACTCTCATAAGTGAATATGTTGTTTATAGGATTTGAACCTCTAATCTTCGCCTAACTTAACTTACTACCCTACTGAACCTTTCATTTGGCAATAACAAAAAAATGCATTTAAATATAAATAATTACAAGAAATATTCAACTTGAGTGTCTTGCAATAAAATGAAAGGATAATGTTTGTGTTTGAGTGTGTTACCTCTGCTCTCCCTCTTACAATTTGAATGTTTGAGGAACCAATAACGCTGACAACATGCTCCAAGAAGACGCAACGCTTGTTCAAAGACTCAATCAGCGTTACCTCCCATTCTATTCCAAGACGATGAGTATCACAATTCAGAAATTTAGAATGTGAACATATACATTAAATTACAGGTGAACTAACTCACCCGGGCAAGCTATGGCCAAAACTACTCCGGGAAGACCCGCACCAGTTCCAACATCAACGAGTTTGAGCTTATCATATGAAGTTCCACAGTGCGTACGATACGAATCCTTCAATGGAGGCAAAATCGCAAGGGAATCCTCCACGTGTCTTTCCATTACTTCATCAACTTCTTTAACAGCAGTCAAATTCATGCGCTGCAATATAATCCAATCAGATTACACTTACATAGAAAGAATATGAGAATGGATGATACGAATGAATACCTTGTTCCATTGAAGAAGTGAATCAACGTATAGATGAATCTGGTCTTTCTGGTGAGAATTTAGAGTTCCGAAGTGAGAGAGAGAAGTAGTGTTAATGGATTTGTGGTGACAGAGTGTTTTTGACTTCCGAGGGATAAGGTGTTTGAAGAAAGTCCCATGAGAAAAGTGCAAGTTGAAGTGAACCATGCAGCGAGTACCGTTGGTAAGCAACATTTGGAGGGTGCGTTTTGCGCTTTCTTCACAACTTACGTTGGAATGGTTCACAACATAAGTTATCTGATATGGGCTTATGGCCCGTAAACTTCACATTATTGAGCCTAATCCTTTTTTCTTTTCCCCTTATATAAGGCCATTAATTAACAACCCGATACCAATTACCCCGGTTTGTGTCACTCACTAATTCCATATTTTAATGCGTCAAATGTGCTAAATGTATTGAAGGAATTAATTGAGAAGATCATTATGCATGATGATATTATTGAAATGACTAACTCGGATTAAATTGTAGTCACAAGAAAACAAATTGAAAAACAAGTCACCCACAAGATTAACCTAAGCTACGTGGTAAAGGGAATAAGAGAGATCAAAATATTAGGAATGGTTGGGATGGAAGGGAAAAAGTAAAGCAATCATCTTTTGGAGAGGGTATACACTTATGATAATGTTAGATATTTTTTACTTTTCCTTAAAAAATATGATTAACAATCAGAAATAAATAATAATATATAATTATATAATTTCACTAAAAATATTTCATTATTTTTATATTTTGTTTCCAACAAAACTTCAGAACTATAAAAATAGAAACCCTCCAAAATATTTTCCCCTTTCATCCGACTCCCAAATAAATAAGTGACTTTCTAAAATCATTTGATACCAAAATTACACTACCAAACAAATTGAAACTATAACTTGTGGCAACAATATATTAATTTGACCGCTCACAAACTATACAAAGTTGAGTTTCACATTACCACAATGTACTGATGATTTATAAGGATAAGTATCTTCCGTCTTTAAACATATCTTAAAGTGTGTCTTAAATTAATCATATTATATTATATCAATCAAAAATATTAAATACTCATAAATTTATCAATTTTTGTTTTATTATAATTGGTTAAGGATAAACTACGAGATATACTTGGATACAGCAAATACTAGATTTGTATAGTCTTGACTCTTGCTTGAGAGAGAAAACATGGAAATTGATAAGTGGGTGATGTGTGCAGGTTGAATTAATTAATTAACCTCTCTCTATATAAGAAATAAAGGACAGAGGGAACATGGCATACTGTGCACTTTATATATTTTGGTTTAGACAATGTTTTGTGCCAAAAAGACTTGAATCTCTGAAGATGAACTTCACTTTTATTCTATAGTTTCACTTTTTCATCAAACTAATTGGGTTTGCCACATTTTCCTCCAATCATAAGGGGGGAAAGTGGAATAAAAGGTTGGCTCATGCGTTACTTTAGCAGGGTCAAACATAAAGTCATAAGCAAATTAAAGGTTATATGATTGATTATTTTTCAAAACTAACTTTGTCCTCTATGCTCAAAACTTAATGGCCTCTTTATTGACCAGGCATATTTGCAAGCTACGAAAGGGGATTCTAGAATTGCACAATGTGAGATAAATCAACTTCATTTTGTTAAATGTCCAATATTATGAAAATGGGTATATATATATGTATGTATATATATAGAGGATAGGATAGGTTTTAATAACATAGGAGGAAATTATAAGAGGTTAAAATGGTGAGCCATAAAAGCAGGAGGGTGGGGAGTGCCACAAAAATGATGAAAAGAGAGAAACTAAGGAAATATTATAAAAGAAGAATTATGTAAAATATATTCTAGACAAATATATATCAGATTGTTGAGGAGTGTGAGAATCAAGAAGTATCATCAGACTAGGTTTAGGGTACTGGACAAAACATTCAAAGTAAGCTTATAGGGGAATCTTTTTATACTTTTCCTCTAGTTATGTAAACAATGAATTATTGCTTTCAAGCCTCATAATGCCGGGAATATTATATTGTTGCGTTATATAAACAGTAACTAACAATTTTTGTTCCCTTATATAAGTTTACTTTTGCAGTAGGACAGCCATTACATTCAGAAGACAACATATTCTATCTTCTTAATTCTTTCAATGTGTGTCTTCCTCCTCTTAACATTTTTTGCACTTTTATTCGTTCAAACTCTGTCATTGTCAGTTCTTTTGATGACTTTATCGTTCTTTATTCCCATGAGTGTATATAGGTCTCTTTGTCCTGCCAAATTTCATCTTTAACTAAACTCTATAAAGCTTATAAACACTTCATCATCCACTTCATATACAGTCACAAACAGCCTTTTACTATTTTCAAATATAAAACTGTTTATGATACAAATAGTTTGTAAATCCCGGTAACAAAATTGAAATAGATCGAAATCAGCTACAAGTCTAGATCAGACAACTATATCCTTTGTATTACATGTCGATGGATATTGATATAGACCCAATCATTCTGCATTTTTTTTCTTCTGAAAACACTAATTCAGATATTTTTTACTCACATCTCCTTTCTTTATTTAGATGAAATGAAATTGAGGCATAAACATAAAAAAAAAACAAAATGAGGTAAGTGCTGTTACAATTGAATGGGAAAAAATATATTAATCACCAATGATATATGTGCACATATCATTGTATGCAATTTTAGATGGCAATTCTGTAAGGCTGCTTGTGATCGTGTCAATTAGATTTTTGGTTTCAAGATAAGTAAAATTAATGCCTTTTTACTTATGAATTGAACTTTGAACATTAACTTTTAAGGGAGCAGGTTATATCTAAATAAATTGGTCTAATTATATTGGTAAAGAATTCGCCTAATATTCTAGAACTGTAGTTTGAATTAATGGTGGTGTAAGAATCTAGTTAGTCTAATTCAATTCACAAAAAATTGATACCATATGCAATTAAATGTAGTTCGATGTGACATAATGTACAACAATAACATTAGCAGGTGACATTCTCCTTAGAAAAACAAATGGGGTCATATTTCCTTTTTCCTTACCAACAAGAGCTTAGGGACATAAAAAATTGGCACTATGAGTTTCGTGATAATTCTTTCTTTCTTCCCACAATAGATAAGGAGAGAGAATAAGAGTTATCATTTTAGTCCCTCTCTTTCTCAGCAGAGATGATGATGGCACGAACTACCTTGGATTTTTCTTCAACCTTTCAACGCCATGACCCAACAGCAATCATCATTCCCTCACCCTTCTCTTTCACTCTCCTCCATAAACATCATCATTACCCCTTCAACGCACCCACCACCTCTTATTATTCCTTTATCACAAACATCATCATCCACCAACTTTTTTCTCATAATCACCTCCATCTTCACCACAAGAACCACTTTTCACATAGAACGCAAGCACAAGAAGAAGACGAGGATAACAAAGACAAAGAAGGAAAAGATGCTGGTTTTCTTGTGCTTATGAGAAAACCCTAGCTTCAGCAAGCTTTTATATATTGAGTTGATTAAAAGGGTTTTGCTAGCTTTTGCTGCAACGATCCAACAACTAACTCAACTCTTGGGGAATCAAGCGCCTCGGTCCGATCCATTTCTGTATTGCTTATATTAATATTCCACGTTACTATGTAGCACTTTTTATGTTGTTATAGCTAATTTTATAGCCATTTTTAGTTCGATTCGTGAAATAAAGATTATGTTATCTTGCTTTACCACTGCCTTCTAGCGGCTTGGGAAGTGTTATTACTTTTGTGATTTATCACTGTCTTGGTGCAATATAATCTTGAAGCTTTTGGCATGCTAAGAATTAAATTTGGTGTAGAAATTAAGGAGAACCGTATATTTGTTATTAATATTTAATGGTTTTCTTCTTATATATGTACAGGCAATCATGGTTCTGAGAAGAGCCTATTTGTGTAACTGTGTCACATTTGTGTCCCTGTATCCATTGTAACATATTGTCCACATAATGTTAGCCATGCCTTCAATTTGATTTGCTGGGTCTAGCTAGGGTTTGTTTTGTAGTGTCATTTTCCTTTGATCTTTTACACTAGTTTATGCTTCCTTTTGTGTAAGATCTGGATATATATGGTCTGACATGGAAGATTAATATAGGGATACACAGATGCAAGAGTATACCACAACCCCATTTCCATTGAAATGTTTGCACCTCTACTCTTTACTTTGAATATTCTTTGTCCATAGCTCCATATTCCTCTATAACATTATCTAATAAGCTTAAATTTTCTCTGGTTTTTGATGTGTTGCTCATCTAATTCGAGCCTCACTTTGTGGAACATGCTGAATTTTTTATGCATATGAATGTTGGCAAAGTTTGGAGAATGCTTTAATTTGGTATGTTGTTGTGTTTGGATATTGTGTCTGTGGCTTATGAGGAATGAAACAGTTTTTTGCAGTTCGAGTGTGGATTTTATATAAATTATGGACTTTATTATGTTAGCACTTCAGATCATGGAATTGGTTCTCATCATATGTGGGTCTTGTGTCTTTTGGTTATTCTCAATTATGTATATTGATCCATTTTTTTGTATTAGTTTCCCTATTTCTTTCTCAAACTTCACTTGTTAAAGTCCATACCTTATATATGAGTGAGCATCCTTGTGCTCTTAGTATTAAATTTGGCTTATAAACAAATTAATCGCTTCATATGGATAGATAAGCTAATTACAAAGTGTTATACATTTACGTATACATAAAAGAACTTAGAGAGCAATTCATTAAAAACTTGTGTGCTTGGATGAAGGGGTAAAGTCCCCAGAGTCACGGGTAGCAGTTTTCCACGTGCAATACGGATGGTGTATATATCATCATTCATAAAACAAAAACAAACCATGAATATGTTTTTGTTTTTTGTTTGATTATTATCAACTGTAACTTTTCAGGTATATATATCGTAAAGAATATAAAGAGGCAGATTTGATCACTTTCTTAGGAGTCTTGTTCCTCTCTATCAATGGAGATGGAGAGAGCAGTGCATATATATGATTATGATACATGGCATTAACAAAAATATAATAATTTATATTTTTACTTTTTTATAAATTAATAATTTTAAAAAAATACCCCTCTCACATTCCCGGTCCTGGTAATGGAGAGTCCAGTACTAAACAGGAACCACGTTCTTTTGTTAGTGGCGTACATTGCTAATAATAGTATACGGCGTCGGCGTCGTACTTTTGCAAATTGAATTTTAGAGGGAAATAGAAGGATTTATAATCAAATCATGTCATATTATTTCATGATTCTTCAACTTTCCATTTTCTTTCATTGTCTTTCCAAGTTAACTCTTACCTTTTTTAAGTTATATTTGTGAGTTGAATTTTTTACTAAGAGGAAAAGTTCAGGAACAATCTGAATGTTTATCCTTCTCTTCGTTTTCTTTCCAAATCTCAGTTCACGTTGACTATAGGAATCCATACTTGGAAAGGAACTTAATGGGGAAGCTCACCAATTTTGTTGGCAATGGAGGGCTATAGTACCCGCTCCAATTCCAGCCCTTGACTTTCTTGGCCCGTAATACTCGCATTGGGGAAAATGTTTTCCGTATTTTCCCGTGTTTCTGAAGTGTATGAGATGTTGAAGCTACAAAGAATGCTAGTATAAGAGGGTTGTCCAAAATTTGAAGCATAAGTTGCTAGAAAGGGAACACTGATATGAGAATTACAGTTGGAAATATGATGAAACGACGGAAAATACGCATAAAGCCGTGAAAGGATGAAAAGGTGCGTGCGATTAGTAGCATAGAGAGATTTGTCTCTCCGATTTGAATTCAAGCTACCAATCCACGTAAGAGATGATGAAAGAATGAGTATGCCCTAGTTGGATGACACAAGTCGAAAAACAATAGGTGAGTGAATTCATTTTATTACATGTCAAGCATATATTTTTTGTACGATATTCAATATCTGCACCAACACAATAAGTCAGATATTGGAGATATATCACTTGCCAGAGGAATTGCAGAAGGAACATTACGAACTCCTACAAGGATCTTCAATTTACCCTAAGTTTCAAAAATAATCCCAAACTGGTGTGCAAAGGAAGAAGATTTAAGTATCCTTTGCAGCTCTTGAATTGCAGAGAAAAGTATAGTAGCCATATTTGATAAATTAGATTAGATGAAATTGGAGCATTCTGTTTGGGATATACTGGATTCTATACTTCTGTTTATCCTTATTATTGTCGTTGCCCTTTGACATGGATTTGTTATGTGAAAATTTGTATATTAAGATACATGTTCGTTCGATTCTGGTTGAAAACTAGTTAAAGCTTGACTTAGTGCATGATTGGGAACTTCTATGCTAAAATGTAAAATGTTTTGCCCTAAGGTCTTGTAAAACCTTAGTGGTGATTATTTAGAAGTCATGAGCCCTGTCTTGGTTTATTCTATGAATTTAGAACTCTTTTTTCTTTCTCATTTTTGTTTGGTTGGAAAGAGGTGTTCTCATTACAGTTCTGGGCATTCTAATTAGGAGACAATTTACTAATCCTTGAGGACAGATCAATCTGTCATGTCCTATAGTTTCTCATGCATGTAGTTTATAGCTTTCAATCTGTAGTCATTTGATGATTTGATCAACATTGTTGGATGATGAGGACTAGTTAGCTACAAGACCTTGATACATTTTCAAACAAGTTGTTTATGTGTCTTATATATGTGTGATACCGACAATCTTACGTCATGTTATGTATAAGATACTTAATCGATCTCATGTTCATTTTAGAATTAATTTTTTATTGATTCTCATACTTAGCTCTCATGTCTCCGAATATTAGTCGATACCCAATTTTTTAAAATTTAAAATATTGTACAAAAACTTTTAAATTGTAACAAATTTGGATGAAAATGAAATTAAAATATGTGGTGATGATTAAGAATACAACGGGGTTAAGGATGCTCCTGTGCTTCTCAAGCAATATCTTCTCAACAACATCCAATGTTGCTCCAATTCTTTACATGATGTTAAAACATCTTATTGTTGAATGATCTCCGTATTTTTATTTAGATCTAATACATTTATTTTATAATTTATTACACAATTCTATAACAAATATTATTCTTACTTTTATTTGGGTTCCATAGTCTAGTAACACTTTTATATTTTATACAAATAAATGATTTATTTCTGCTCCTTTCTACCCATATTTTATTATAATTATAAGCATGAGAATATTATTGTACCTGAAGTATTCTTAAGAAATAAAAAAACTCAAATTGATAAATGAGTGAAAATAATTTTTATTTCAATAACAATGGTGCAAGAATGATGGATGAACATGCTCTTATTTTAAGAATGGTACCTAAGAACAAGCGTCAAAGTGAGTCAAACTAAGGTAAATTATATTTTATTTCCCTTTTCTTTATTTTACTTTTAATCCAACCAAACATTAACACTATGTTGGGAAGAAAAGAGGGGAAAAAGTGGTGAAAATTTTCATTTTCCACCATTGGTTCTAAAATTAAATAGGGAGGAAGGAAAAAATATACATGAGTCTCACAAAAAACTTTTCCTCCCTACTTTAGGAAGAAAATAAAGGAAAGAAGTTAAACCACAAAAAACTTTCAAAAACAAATATTAGTATGCTAATATTTTGTGACTTGTGAAATTAGAATCATCAACCTCTTTATTACTCAATTTCATAAGCAATTCACCCTTCCATCATCTTATTGATCTTAAGCCTCTGTTCCTGGGCTATTTCAGTATTCAATCTATTTTTGCATTGCCATTTTTAACAAACACACCCATATTGTACACCCAGGCTTTTTTAGGCTTAGCATTTGAGCCAACCGTAGGGAGATTTTCCTTTTGCGATGAAAAGTTCAAGTGAGTTGGGTTATTGGGTCATTTGGACTAGAGTCTGTGTAGAAAGTACTTACTAATTATCCGCAAACAAATTTATTATATAAACAACATGACAATAAAGTTTGAACTCATGACCATCTTAGTTATGGACAGATTTTTTACCAACCAAATCAACTTCCACAAACAATAGATGGTGCGGTAAAAACTGTTTAAAAAGAGATGATATGTGGGAAAAATTAACTCACAATATTTGTGGAAGCAGCGTAGCTTTTAGAGAACTCATTGAATGAAATCCACGAGTTTGAGAAATTGTAGACCAATAGTGTGACTTTCTTATGATCTAGTGCCTAATACTTCTTTAAACACGATTTTTATTGTAAATAATAACAAAAATACTTTAAAGCCTAAGTAGTTATTGGTTTACATAGTAACTCAGAGGTCCATGGTTCAACATATACTTAAGGAACACGACTTTTAAACTTCCATAGAAGAGAGAATGTATAAGATCGCAGAAAAGTTATATTATTGATAATTCATATAATACTGTAGTCAACTACACTATCCATTTAATTTTTCCATGATATGCGGTACCACTCTTCTGCCAGCATTTCATGTAAAAAATATTTACTTTTGTAATTAAAGTTTCCTAATATGAAAGCGAGATTAAAGATATTTTTGTAGCGGTCAGTTGAAGATTAGCTTTCGAAGCAAGTTCTGCAACCATGTACGGAAGGTATATGATTCCCCTTTCTTTAGTTGTTGATCATATAGATAGTACTGTCAGACATGGTTGCTGACAGCGTCTTTTTTTGGTGCATATACACAATGATACAAGAGTAAATGTTAATATTTCATCATATTTTTTTTTAGAATCAGTATATTATATATCATTTATTTATATTATTTTTTAAAAAATCAATAATAATAAAAATGAGTAGTGAGTGATAAATTGACAATGTGGGTACATATATTTTTTTCTCATTTTATTTTTAAAATATGTGCCAAGAAAATATATTATTCTACTAGAGTGTTTCCATGTAGTGTGTTGTGATGGGATAAGGATGGGAATAGCGGTGGAGGTAGCAGAGTATGATGTTTACAACCCTCATCCAGCTGTCTACAATAAATGTTATCTTCTCAACAACTTTCTTTATTTGGCTTCTTCATTCATCCCCTTCCTCCCATTTCAATTTGGATGCATGCAACCAAGTTGACCTAATTTGATCATGCTCTTGTCCTCTTCACCATGTAGTGAAGTGACATTTTGTGCACCATCATCCCTTACCCCTTATTTACTTCTAAAATAACGTCATATATGTCTTCAAAATAATTTTCATGTTTTCAAATGATTACGTACTTATATGTATTTTTTTTTAAATGGTTAAGCATTTATGTATCATCCACTTTTTATGTCATAATTTCTTTTGAGATAAAAATTATGCACCTAATTGATATAAACAACTTAACATGGTACTGTAGTGGATGGGGAACACGTGCCTTACTTGGTATCTTTATCTAGTTAAAAAACTTATTTGATTAAAAATAAAAATTATAATAACATAAATTAATGTTTGTACATTATTTTATGAAGTTTGATTGACTTATTATATATGGAAATGATTTTCTTGGAAAATCTAATAACACTTTTAGTACACAACTCTAGAACAGGATTTATAATAACAAGTGTGGAGTGTTACTGAATTAAGTCTGTAAGAAAATACGTGACCAGTTGTTAATAAGATGATAAAAACTCGTTAGATGCATGACAAAGGATAACTTACATGACTTAGAACGTACATTGAGATGATGGTTTTGAAATTTATAATTTCTAATTATTATAGAAATCATATATTTAATATAATTATATCACTTCTTTATTATAATTATATCACTTCTTTATATATTTAATATAAATAAGTGTTTTAATTATGACAATTAATAGGATTTAATTTCTAGAACTCATAACTAATATGAGTTTAATAACTACATATTTGAATGGTTGATATGTTGGGAATAATGAAAACTCTATATATCAACATATTTGGAATGGTTCTGGTCGCAATATACCAAACTAAAACTAGTTTTCTCTTCTCTCTATGTCTCTCTGAGAGAAAAATTTAGGATTTAGTTCAAAAAATTATTATACTCCTATACCAAAACTTTCTTAAGAGATAGTGAAAGAAATAGACTTAAAAACATAAATTGAGGTATGTGTTTATATACTTATGAGAATCAAGATGGTTGATTATTAATTCTAACAATAACTTTTATTTTTTGAGGTCTAACATCACTCACTCACCTTCAAGGGGCACTTGCTCCCCATAAGATTTTCTTCACTTATATATATATATATAATATCTTTAAAAATCTAAACATTCAATCCCACAGTATTATCTGAGATATAGAGAATGTGATTCATCCATATACTTACATTTTTCTTTAATATATTTTCTAGTTTTACTAAATTATAATTAAATATATGGTAAATCTATGTTTAATTCCCACCGACAAATGTTAACTCATTTGCTGTGTATTATTGTTTTCTATAATCTTACTGGCGATTATGTGTCGAGTTGATACAAATCAAATCAAACTAGTGTCCGATCTGACTCCCCAGTGTGGCAGACATTTGGCACGAAACACACAAAAGTGCTCTGACATTTGGTGAAATCAAATCCATAAATTCTGAAGAATGAAGATATGCTTAAAATAATAATTGACAACTCGAGGGCTCTTTTGGTAATTTGAAGTTGCATGCACATAAGTAATAAGTTAAGAGTACTATGGGTTTTGTGCTTGTGCTTGTACCTATATAAATGCTAGTATGTGAGGTAAGGTACTCACTGATTCACTGAACAGTGTTGGCTGAGGTTGAAGTTCAATCCTCAAACTAACAACCTTAATTCTCTGATTTTTATCTAACCTTTGTGTCTTGCTGCAATGACATTACGTGTACTTGTTTTGGGGATGTTGCTTTTTGTGTGCCTTACTAAGGTACACTAAATAACATTAGCTATATTTTGCATGTAATCAACTAATTAAAGGGACATGTTCCTACTCCTTTTTTAAGGTTGACTAGAGTGATTTTCATTTTTTTTTACTTTTCTCTGTGCTCTATGTTGCAGGTTTCATCTGATCTCAAGATAGAAAAAGAAGATGAAGAATTGACACTGCTCAATGAGCTAGTATGCAATTAATTATGCACAACTTTTTGCATAATATTATTATAAAAAAGTTGATTTACCTTCATGATTTACTGAAGTTCTCTGCTTTACGATAATGTCTTATTAACTATTGTTTACCTAACATAGAATCTTCTCCTTTTATATTTTGGAAACAAAAGAGGACCCCAATTTTTTTTTCTAATTTTCTTACTTTTACCAAATTGATATATAAATAACATTATTTTCTACCATATAACTATGTACATATTATAATATAATATGTTCTTGTTGGAATTTTCTCTTCAGCCTATTGTGAGAGATGTAAACAGAAGGCTAATGCAAGAGATTGGTAAGCTGTAAAAAGATTTTGATTAGTACTTTAATACTTTTTTTGTTGCAAAAATGTAATAAAATATAAAAACCAAGTTTAAATTTTGATTTGGTGTTTGTTTATTTCATTTTGCAGATTGTGGGGGATTATGCAAGTCGAGGTGCAGTGTACATTCGAGACCGAACTTGTGCAATAGGGCATGTGGGACATGTTGTGTAAGGTGCAAGTGTGTTCCACCTGGTACCTCCGGTAATAGAGCGCTTTGTGGAACTTGCTATACTGATATGACAACTCACGGCAACAAAACTAAATGCCCTTAGACCCAAAAAAGCCCATGACCCATGTCACCAAAAGGATTGGGCTTTTTCCTATTTCCATTAATCATCGACTACTGTGTGTTTTGTTGTAATTATAGGTTTATTATCTAAGTGTGTTTTAGTTTTTGGTTATTTTGTTAGATATCAGTTGTCACTTGACTGAAGTGTTGTCTTTGTTGGTTTGTGCAAAATATATTAAAAAGGAAACCTTTTCTCTTCTCAGCCAATTTCGGCTTAAGAAGATGTGAAAACATCTCTCTATAAAAACGGTGAGTTCCGAGGTGTGAAGTGGGAGAGAAGGGATTTCATAATATGGTGGTGCATTACTTGCTTTCTAGTTTGTGTCATTCCATCTATTTAAGTTTAAATTAAAAATAAGTCTAACTTCTTTGAAGTATTAACTGTACTTTTACATTTTAAATTGTATATTAGTGATCATACATTTATATAAATTAACAGTTGTTACTATAAGATATTCTTACGCAAATATGACAAATCATCGAGTTATTATTATGATTACAATTATGCATTTTACACTCTAAAAATACTTACACTTCGAATGAATCTAAGTCCATTAAAAATATATAAGTCTTAATATTTTGACAATCAATATTTAATAAATTTTAATTAACTTTTTGTTTGTAAATGGTTTTTACTTTTTAGTATAGTTGTGGAAATACAAAATTAAAAAGACAAAGATAATGTAACTTATTTTAAAATAAGTCGAACTAAAAAAGTGGGGTGAGCGTGTGGACTTATTTTGCTAATTTTGGAACAGTGGGGTCCATCTCACACCAGCACAGCACCCAATAGGCCATCCGTACTCTATTTTTAGTTTATTTTTAAAAATAAAAAATGTGATATCAATTAAAGGATATAAGTGTTAGAAATTTATAATTTCTAATTAAGGTGAACATTATATATTTGATACAATGATATCAACTATTTATTTTTGGGTTATATTATAAGTGACCTAATTATTGGCACCCCTTAGATTTCTAAAAGTTGATAACGGATATGAGTTTAATGGGTGAATACCCATCAAGTTAACCCATAAGGGATAATGAGAACCCTATAAGTTAACGCAGAAGGAAGATTATGATATCCAATACACCAAATCACAAATAGTTTATCAAATGAATAGATTAGAGAACATAGATTCATATATGACTTTGTATCCTTGTTTTATATAATGTGTGAGAATCATGAGATTCAAGATCCTAAGATTGATATTTCACCAATCATCAGGAAATATCTAACGAAGAATTTTGAAATGAAAGATCTTGGGGAAACTTCTTTTGTATTTGGTATTCGGATACTGAGAGATCGTTATGTTAGATATTTTCTGGAACAACAAGCATACCGTATCGTTCAAGTAGTAAAATTCAGTAAAGTAACGAAATATCATCCTCAGGGAGCAGAGTGAATTTACACTAATTCCTACAAGAATTAGTTGAGCAACTATTTACACGAATTTGTTTGATAATTTGATAATAATTTTATAACAAGGTTGAATTAAAATAAAAGATTAAATGTGAATTTAAAAGAGTTGAGATAGAAATTAATCATATTTACCTTTTGACATTCGTAGATTCAATTCCAAGCAATTTGCGAAGTTATTGATTCTGATGCACATTTTTGGCAATTCATTTACATCAATTCTTTGAATGTAAAATCCTTAGATAATCACTCAATTACCAATTCCTTGGCTAATTGACTGATTAACTAGCATTAAAAACAATGTAAAAGCTATTCATACATCATTATCCATTCCTGAAATAATAGTTTATGAAGGAAGATAATCTAAATGAGGTGTCAAATTTAACTTTCCAATTAAACTTGAACCTAAGAACAAGAATTCAGTAGCTAATTAAACTCATGCATTAAGAACGGGATAAACTTCCCAAAATCAAAAAACAATTACATTAGAATTGAATCTAGGAGTACAAGGTAAGAAAATTACATTTCAAATCTCAATAACGAAGAACTAGCCACTCATCCCTGCCATTACAATACTCTAATCATGAGAAATACAAGAAATTATGGATTTAAAGTCGTTCTCATGACTTCTATCTTCCTCTCTAGTGTTTCTCTCTCTAAAATCGTCTGAAAAAGCTTGGAAAATGGTTGGATAAGCCCATTTGCTGCCCAGAACTGCCTATATCAAGTTCTAACTGCCACTCTCTCGCTCAAGCTAAGGATTCTCGCTTGAGCGAGAGAAAAAGTTCCTTCCTTGCTTAAACACATTGCTTGGGCGAGGAGTCATCGCTTGGGCGAGGAGTCCTCGCTTGGGCGAGGGAGAAACAGAAGTTACCAGGTTTTTTATCTTCAATTGGTGCTTGAGCGACATTCCCTCGCTTGGGCGAGGGGTGTCAGTATTTTCTAGTTATTTTCTTCTGAATTATGGCCTGAGCGACCATTCCCTCGCCCAAGCGAGGGGTGTTAGTATTTTCTGGTGATTTTCTTCTGAATTATGGCTTGAACGATCATTTCCTCGCTTGAGCGAAGCATGTGTTGTTCAGAAACTCATTATTCTCTTTTTTTCCTCCTTTGTTCATCATTCCTAAACCTGCAAACAATAAAATACGAGTAATTTCCTAAACAATACAAGATTAGTTAAGTTATTGGGAATTGTACGTAATGACAACATAAATACACGCTAAGTGCCCCGAAGGCATATAAATTTCCTTAACAATTTGACACTTAACACGCTCTCAAGGTATCCCAAGGTTATCACAAGAAAGCTATATAGATAAAGTCTTAGATAGATTTGGCATAAAGACAGTAAACTAGTGGATACCCCTATAGTTAAGGGAGACAAGTTTAGTCTCGAATAGTGCCCCAACAATGACCTTGAAAGATACGAAATGCAAAATATTCCTTATGCATATGCAGTAGGAAGTCTAATGTATGCTCAAGTTTGCACACGTCCCGACATAGCATTTGTTGTGGGAGTTTTGGTTAGATATTTGAGTAATCCTGGAATGCATCATTGAAAGGCAACCAAACGTGTTATGCGTTACTTGAAGAGAAAAATTAGTACATGTTCACTTATCGGAGGTCTGAGAATTTAGAGATCATTGTGTACTCCGACTCCGATTTTGTTTCTAGACAGTAGATACTCCACCTCTGGATATGTGTTTGTATTGGCTGGAGGTGTTATATCTTGGAAGTCTATGAAATAGACGCTTATAGTTCCTTCAACCATGGCTGTGGAGTTCATGGTTTGTTTTGAAACATCAAACCATGGAATTTTGTCATTGGCTTACGTGTGGTCGATGGTATTGAAAGGCCATTGAGAATTTATTGTGACAACATATCCGCGGTTCTTTACTCCAATAACAATAGAAGTTCTACAAAGTCAAAATTCCCTAACATAAAGTTTCTAGTTGTTAAAGAAAGTGTTCAAAATGGACAAATTTCTATAGAACATATAGGGACAAATTTGATACTAGCTGATCTACTGACTAAGGGTTTGATACCTAAAGTCTTTCATGAGCATGTTACTCATATGGGTGTTGTTCCTTAGGATACCTTAGTTCAGTGTGAGTCTATATATTTTATGATTTGGATGTTAAATATAATTTTTTATGCATAATAAAATTGATGGTTTATTGTTTCATTTTGAAATTGTGCATTTAACTAGTGTGTTGTTGTTAAAGAATTTAGATTGATCTCATTAAAGAATAAATAAAGACTAGTTGGAAATAGACATGTTTGAGATCACATTGTATGAAATTTCCATGTTATTCATCCATATTTATCTATGTCATTGAATATATTAATATGGTGATCATCGTGGTCGAGTCACACTTGAATGTGATGAAAGTCGCGGTTCCATAGTTGATATATGAGATGGACCAACGTATTAAGGAGAAGTTTAAATGTAAATTGCATACGGATGCGCGCCTAAAGAACATGTGATATAATTGTTTCAGAAAGATATGAAGCTCATGTGGGAGATTGTTAGGAATTTATAATTTCTAATTTAGGTGGGCATCACATATTTGATACAATGATATCAACTATTTATTTTTGGGTTACATTATAAGTGATCTAATTACTAGCACCCCTTAGATTTTAAAAAACTGGTAACGAATATGGACTTAATGGGTGGATACCCATCATGTTAACCCATATGGGATAATGAGAATCCTATAAGTTAACGCATAAGGAATGGTATGGTCCCCAATACACCAAATCAGAAATAGTTTTCATCTTATTCAGGTATGACTCTGTATCATTGTTTTATATAATGTAAGAGAATCATGAGATTCAAGATCCTAAGATTGATATTTCACCAATCATGAGTAAATATCTAACAATAAGTCCTATTATATTTGTATTTTCTAGAATTTCTATATCATTGTCACCTCCAATAACATATTTACCATAAATATCAATAAGTAACATATTGCGTTTTTTATAGGTAATAATAAATAAACGATAATAATTAAAAAATTATAGTGGCGAGTTGAATGTTTAAAATCCAAGTGGATAATATGCTAAAACTGTAACTCAAATGACTTATTTACATCAAGTCAAAAGTTAAATATATAAATGCAGGTGTCTCTTCTTCAGATATCATATCATCAATTTATTCTGCTGGTGGAATTAGTGACTTGGATCACTATTGCTTGTCTAATTTTAACAGCATGGGCCATAGATATAACCAGACTCATAGTTTTCCAGTCCAACTCACCAACTCATCGGCCTGTTAAACATATTCAATGGCCCTCTCTTATATTGATGAAGATCATATGCAAATTTTCAAAGATGTCTTAGCCATGGGGACATTAAAATACTTTATTATAAGATACTTCTGATTAAGTTATTACTTTTCTTAATTTTTTAAAAAATATTATAAGATTACAATCTTATTATTAATTAATATTATTCATTAATTGATAGTTTTAATAACAATAACAAACGAGAAAAATAATCAAATTAGATGATATAAATTGTATATATACTTTTTAAAATAGATCGAATACAACTTCTAAAACAGTTTTAGAAAATCAGTTTCACTCAAGAAATTACTTGACGTTCGGGTAAAAAAATCGGGTCACTTAGAAGTTATGTTACCCAACATAATTTCCTAGTTCTCCCCTGGTCCATTTAACTCCATAAGAATGCATTCTTAAAGAAAAACACATCCTTCCTTTATGTTATTCTTTAAGAACACACCCAACTATAAACAAATCAATATGCATTCTGTAAAAAATGAAGAGGCTGGATTATGGAATGCAATAATTTCTTCATATTAGAGTTAAAGACCCTTCTCTCATTTGTTGGTGTACCCTAGGAGAAGGACTTCATAATGAAATGCATGAATCATGATGCAACAATCATCACCTAAACGTTCCTTGTTTAGTGCTACATGGCACTTGGGAACAAAGTCTAAAAATTACACAATATCAGTCAACTTTGATGGTTGTTTCTTTGTTTATAGCTGTCGGTTTTTACTCTCCTACAACGATTGGTCCCTTTATGCTCATGCACACTTTCATGGTAATAAGAAATGCTTGTTGGTTGCCACAAAGAATATCATAATGTAAGCTTTTTCTGCCTTCTAATTAATTTTATTCACATATAAACAAGCATTACTTATTATCTCAGCATGTTTATATAGTAATACCAACATGATATTTATAAATTCTCCATCATAGCTAATTTTCTTGATATATCATATAAACAAGCACTAATTGTTATATCATATGCATGTATTCTGGCTATAGCAGCAGTATTCTTGTGTTACAGTGCTGTGGAAGAAATAATATAATTATTAACATATAAACCATACAGAATAAAGAATCATCTCTATTAATGGAGGGACAAGTACATAATTTTACATGTGTTTCTAATGAGAAAAGTGTTATTACATTGTATATAAAAGAATAAAAATATCTTATCATATTATTGTTTCATTTGTTTTTTATGGTATTTATCTTTCCATTAATGGAGACAATCCTTACTCAAACGGTACATACCCAGAGCAATCTAGAAAGAGGAAAAGCATGTTTTGCTAGAATGTCTATGCAAATTCTCTATGATTATTCATCATTCAAAAGGGAAAAATAGAGTAACAAAAAAACATGAGGGAAAGAACACAGTGGCTAATGTTTTGGAATTTTTAAACAGAGAAATAAAGCACTTGGAGGAAATGAAGTTAAAGAAATTATGTCATGATTGAATGTGGAGACACCTTGCAGTGCAACTAACTTTCATGCGTATGAAGTGCACGAGTGTTGAGCTGGTTCCAATTGTCATATTCTATAGTTTTTATTTAATAATTATCTTTTGATTATGTTAGTAAAAGAATACATATTAAAAGGACAGAAAATGAAAGGGATCTTTTGCTTTATTGGCTATAGACAGAAACAAAGTTGTGTGGCACGAATAATGCAATGGGCAAGGATAAAATATTTTCCCCCTCTAATGGAGCTACAATGGTTCTTTTGTGTCATTATTGTGCAAATAAAAATATTCCTATATTCATTTTTCATTAAAAGTATATTAATTTTAATATTATTTAAATAAAGAACATTCTTGTTGTATTCTTATTTGCTAAATGAGCCCTAATCATTTGCTTTTTTTTAACATTAATCCTTTCTAACCTAAAAATATAGAAATGTGAGATTGATTGTGAGATCTAAATAAAAATAATTAATAATTCAATGATATACCGAAAAAATATTTAATAATATTAATTTATGAAGAATTATAATAAATTATAAAATAATATATAAAAGATATGTGGAAATTATTTATCTATGACAAACTATGAAATAAACAAAAAATTTTGGACCACAAATTATTAATACTTAAACTACATACTTATTATGAGAGACAATTATGAGCTTGAACAGAAACCCAAAAAAAATTAGTTTTTACTCAAAGATGAAAGGGTACGTATACTTATTTTTTTCCCATTGAAATAAACAATTGAGGCCTACTTATTGTTCATCAAAGAATCAGTGATTTCCTAAAACCTTGTGAGACAGTTCTCACATACTTCAATTTGATCATAGCGAATTAATAATTATTTGAGTCATATATTAATACTCCCACAAAAAAATACAAATCACACAAGACTAGTGGCGAATTTGTGAGAACGAAGCCTGATTTCACTAGAGTAATATCTGAATACATTAATTGATTTCAGATATGTCAACCTATACTATACACAGTTATTAATTATGCATGAACCCAATTGTTCAACTTAAGAAATTTAACATATATCCCTCAAATTGTTTCTGGCCTCCTTAACTGAGTGTACTATAATTAATTTCTAGGCAATCATGGAGATTGGAGAGATTTGTTTTTTGATGATTTGAGTGCTCCTCTGTCCCTCACATGATTGAAAACACAGATCAACTTGATGCTTCTGAGATGCTATGTAAAGATGGTTGCCATGTTCTTGACTTAGCCGTGGTGCTAGAACCATTAGTTGATTTTGTTGCCCTTGACCCATGTCTTTCATGTTTTGATTCCTGAAAAATCATATACAAAAAATAATTACATGGATGAAATCAACAATTACATATGTCCCTACACTTCTTGGATAAAATCCACTAGTCTAATTAATCCCTTGCAATTAAATTCAAAACTCTATACATATGTGGTTCATGTAAATTTTCTAATAAATACATGTCTAAGACACAGCAATTGTGATGTGGAAAGTTCCTAAACAAATCAGTAAAGCTCAAATTAGTATAACTAACAAAAATTCTTAATCAAATAACAAAATCAACCCTTTTATTAAATACTACTATAATTAAATTTACTGTTGATAAAAATTGATGTTCCTTGATAAAAAGTTGATTGACAAAAAAGCACCACTCAAGCTGGTCATGGAGAATCATTTTACAAAACTCTGGCTGAAAACAATGATAATAATTAATAGACACTTAATAGTAAAAAGAGTAATAACCAATTTTTGTTTCAGATTTACCTGGTTGGTCTCTGGCTCAGACCTCCTTGCTACTTCATCCATCTCCAAAACAGGTTTTTCCCTAACCTGATCTGTCTTATGTGCTGGTTCTGGCAAGTTTTTCTTCAGCTTTGCTTGTTTCTTTGCCCAAAGACCCTTCATAACCTCTGCACCCAAGAAACACATAAAGGCTCAAATTTTAATAAAACATAAAATTTCAGCAAAAGGGTCAAGCTAAAAGTGACAAGTTAACTAACCTTTAGTTGAGATGAGTCTATAAACTTGACCAAGAACAAGAGTATCCGTTGGCTTGAGAAGCTTTATGCGAGTTAAACGAACTGAATTGTTCTTGTTGTTATTGTCACTTTTATTTGGACAATTATCTTTGTCCTTGGAAGTACACAATGTTGTGGAAATAAGAAGAGCAACATAGTGACCAGGATTGGTTTTCATCACTTCACTAGCACTCACAGGCCAATATAATTTTTCTACTTTGCCATTGGGTTGTTGTATCACTATAGTTGCTGTATCAATTGCTTGGCAATTTCCCATTATCTGATTCTATCTACAAGAAAATGATGACAAGGAAGATGGAAGGAATGTTGAAGTACTTTAGTAGAATATTTATAGCAAGTAACAACCACTTAATTCCACCACAAGTTTGAAAAGGGCAAACAAGATATATATCTCATATGCTGGACATTTATACGCTTATGAATAATGATGTCGGTTAATGTATGGTTTTGATAGCAATTTTCTAATGTGCCCTTGTGCCACATTTTGAGGTTAAACATACCAAAACATACAACAGAACACATTTTGAGGTTTCTAATGAAAACTAGTTGTCACTGAGAAGTGATTTATTGCTTATTCTTGGATGAGATATTTATTTTTTTGATGGACAATACATGTGCTTAGAGACATATGTATATGGAGACAATCAATAAATGATAATACTAAAAAATATAAACACACTTATATATTTAAATACATTTGTTGTATGTGTCTTTATACAAGTTTTTCTTAAGAATGTATATAAAAGTAAGTAGGAGTGTAAATCAGATGTCTCACGGTATGTGTTATGCTATGAGTTTGTAATTAGTTAAAAAATATTTAAGTTAAAATTTAATTATTAATTATTTTTCTGATCAATTTATAACTAATAAAGTGAGGTAAATGATGGGAAAGATTATTTACTATGAAGAGTAGGGAAATGATGTAGGTGCTAAGATTAGAGTAGACAAAAAAACGTGCTAGCCCAATTGGGTTGCCTCAAACCCCCAAATAAGTTGATAGTCTATGTGAACTCCCTTTTCTATCCTATACTACCCATTTACTTATTTTTGGCCCAATCATGATTGAATTTAGATAGGATTAGGTTTCATTAAGTTTTGGTTGATGTTCAAAATCTAGACCTAATTAATATTCGTTTAAAAGGAAATTGGAAAATGTATTATATTTACTTAAGTCTTGGATCATGTTAGCCTTTTGATCTATGACCGAATTTGAGTTAAAAAAAATAATATTCTCAACATTTAGACACAATAAATAACATTCTTTCCTTCAACTCTTATTATCCTTGAAATATATATAAACAATAAACATTTAGAGATAAGTACTACAAAAAACAAAATAAACAATAATATGTTAAGACATTTTTATCTTTTATATACAATGAATAACATTTTTACCATTGAAAACACATGTAAAATTAAATACTTATCTTTACATTAATAAAGAGATACTTGTTCCACATTAAACCTTATAAATTGGAGAATTCTAAAGGATTACTATTGTGCATTCTCCCATGTATAAACTATATTTTAGTAGATTATGTGGGATTAACATATAATATTCATGGTCGTGGTCCCTTTTAGGTATATCATTGTTATGTCAAGCTGTTGGAGGTTGAAGTAAGGATGATAGAACAAGAAGTACTTCATGACTCAAAACTCAACCCAACTCGAACTAGAATTGAATTATACCTTATGAGATGATGGTGTAACTTCCTCTAAAAAATTAATATTAGTCTAATGATATACGTATATATTGTTAACGTACACAACTTTATATCCCCAACCTAAATGACTTTTTATGTTTAATAAGTGTAATAGAAACTAGTGAGAAACAATTTTGATAATGGAATCAGAAATGGGATGCGCCAAATTGGAGCAAGACATGAAAAGTGAAAGTGAAGAGAAGCTGTTATCCAACATGGATAGACATGTGAAACAGGAATGGGAGGAGTGGGGAAACAAATTGAGGGGACCTTTCTAGCTGATGTGATGTAATGTGCTCTGCGTGAACACATTAGATTTTAGCAAGTAAATTTCTTTTGATTACTTTTCTTTTGAAAACTTACTTTTAAAAGAAATTGTTTTATAATTATGACTTTGAAAAAGATTTATGAAATTATTGTTTAGATATAATTGATATCAGAATATGTATGATAAATAACTTTAATTGTTTTACTACTTCAACGGTTCAACCAAGATGGAGACACCAAACAATCTAGCAACAATATTTTTTATAAAACATATTTAAAAGACATGCGTCAAACATTTCTCACTGCTAAATTTTATCTCAGATCAAACGTGGAATAAATTATTTTTTTGTGTGTATGATTATCCTTTAAACAAAACTTGTTTCCATGAACCAAACTTTGACATTGGACTTTTATTTCTTGTCCGAAAATCCATCATTTTTTACATCACTGGATCAAACTATTAAATTTTTATTAACAATCTTCATTGACCAATTTAATTTCTTTTAGCTAGAATTATAATTTGTTACTAAAAGATAAAAGTCAATCCTAGCGCCGGTTAGAGTTTAACAAACCATGATTTAAATGAAACTAGATTAAAACTGAGTTTGAACTAAATTGATTTATATTCGGAAATTTCATTGTGAAAATAAGTTTGTAATAAAACCTAACCTCATTCGAAAGCTAAATTTTGTTATTTTCTGATAGACAATGATTTAAAATCAAATTTGCTTTAAAGTTATCAAATAATTTCAAATCATTACGTCTCCATGCATCCAAACATAGTTGTTGACCTTCCAAACTACTAGTATGATTTAAAGTTTCCGAATAAATTCCCAAACATACTTTTATTTTAAAAAACATACCACGTTATATTCCCATGGGTCTACCGTCTTATGAAAATGAAATTGTCACGATTGGCCATGTGAGAAGTAAAGAGTCAGTTTATATTTTATAATTATTTTTATTTAAAAATAGTTTAAAATTTGAACTGTTAATTTTTTTCCAAAAACACATATCATCATTTTCATCCAATATTGGATTTTCCGGTACCAGAGGATATGATTTGATAGACTTCACCCTTTTATAATCACAAGATTTTTGTCTAGTTCAACTAATTTGATTAAAATGTCACTATCAAAACTGAGTTTATATTTTTGCACTTCCTAAAACATTCTCTTAATATGATAATGGCTAATCGGTTAAAATGATATGTAATTGTTTATCTTAAATAATAACTTGAATTCGAATTTTGTAACATAGCTGAAATAGCTAAGCCCATCATATTATAAATATTAACACTTTCAAGCGCCTCTCATAAGAAAATACATATAGCTAACAACTCATACTTATCATTATAACACTTTATTTAATAGAATAAAAAAATGAAAAGTTAATATATCTTAATTTCCAAAGTTATATATAATATGGAAAAACTTAAAAATAAAATCAAAAAATTAAATACAAACAAGGACTCTTCAAAAAATAAAAAGGATGGAATTAAAAGAAAGAAAGAATTTTGCAGTGAAATATAAATAATCAGTTTTGATTTGCATCCCATGTTGACAGTTACGTAATACTAGTCCACTGCAATTGTCAATGACAATGATCATATCCAAATATTGGATTGCATGAGAGTTCTATCACTTGTTTTTAACTATTCTGCATGTTCTTTCATAATCATTATATACTACAATGAGAATATGCATTATTACTAGCTAGACCAAGGCAAGATCAATAATAATGATTTTTTTAATTATTAAACAAATAACATAAGAAAATACATGATATTACGTTGATAAAGAATTGTAATGGATTTCACTTTCAGTTTGAGGATGATAGGTCAGGCCAACTTGGTGTGGCGCATTATTTCTCTGGACCACATAGGAAGAAACGGGTTCTCATCTCTTATATCATCCTAGTTTTTGTGAGTGGTGTAGAATCAATGAATAGATGATAATTATAAATTGAGAGCACACTTGAATTTCATCAAACTATTTGGTAAACTTTCGTGAGAAAATTGATTTGTGCAAAAACAAAAGTTGTCCCGTGGTAATTTCTAAAAATTTGCACATCATTTAATTTAATTTTTCACGGTTTAAAAACATTGAGTGGCCATATTGTTACTCAAGAATTCTCCGTGCCGTATTTGATAAATTCTGATCAATTTCACGGCAAATTTTATTGGGAAATATGTCTAACTCATGATGTCATGGTCAATTGTAGTGAGGGATGGGGAAGGGAGAAACATTATGAGGATATTGAAGGCGGCGCGTGACTAGTAAAAGTAGTTGGATGATTGAAAACGTGAATAAGGTTGTTTCCTTGTGGGGTTGATCACCACCGTTGCATGCGACACTTAATCAGTGCCTGTCGTCGCGTGCGATGCACAGCGTGCCCCTTTTACCTTCTAAAACGTTTACAAAATAAGCATATATGGTGAATAGAGATATGATATCACAAAATTGTTTGCAATAGATGACAAAATAGATAATGTTTGGGGGCTAGCTGTATTTTTTTTATACCCAAGACATGCAAATATTACAAATTTATCTGTTTTGCGTGTCAAGTTCACTAGCGTTTCATTGGATAATGTGGGCAGTCCACGAACATAATTTAAGAAATTTTCAACTAAGTTATGATGTGATCTGATTTTTAATTGCTAAAAAAAATGTAATCTAATGTGATTTATTCAACTTCATATGAAATATCAAAGTTTTTATTAATTTTTTATTTTCAACTACTTTATTTTATTTTATTTATTATTTGAATTTTTTTATTTTTTTTAATTATTTAACAATGCTAGCAGACTACCCGCTACCTGAAAGCCCATTTTAAAACGGGCAGAGCTGTAGATATTTATGGACATGGGCAAAATGGACCGGACAACCTGTTTTGCTATCTCTAGTTGCAATCCTTATCCTATTAATTAAAATTAGAGTAAATTATACCGACACCCCTGAGTTTTAGTGAAATTACACAAACCACCAATCACTTTTCTACACCTACATAAACCCCTCATTTTTATACTTTCATTACACTGCTCACCATGCATAGAAATAAATGTAATTTTTTGAACAAAAATGTGATAAATACAATTAAGTTAAATAAAACATGATATATTATGGAGACAAGTCCAAATAATATATGAGTCGGTACCTCATTATTATTTTTGGTCCGTTACGATATAATATAAGAGCGATTTAAACAATATCTTTTTCGAACTGTTGATGCATTTTATAACAAAAAATAATAAAGATACATTAATTTGTATATTATTTGGACTTTTCCTCACAGTATACATGTTTTGTTTAACTTAATTGCATTTATCACATGTTTTGTTTAAAAGATTACACTCATTTCTCATGCAGGGGTGGTCAGTGTAACGAAAGTATAAAAACTAAGGGAAGTTTGTATAGCTGTAGAAAAGTGAGGGGTGATTTATATAATTTCATTAAAACTCGGAGGATGTCAGTGTAATTAACTCTTGACCGTTAATTTAATAAAAAACATAAATAAATAATGTGATATTTTTTAATATGTGTTCAATTTTATTGGACCGAATATAATTGGCAATACACTTTTGGGAAAAGTGATGTCTATTCCATATCTGATAATGAAAAAAAGTCCCATCCTGGCCTTTCTTAATTCTTATTCATTTAAGGCCCACCCAAATTGGTCGCTCTCTCTAATACTCTGTTAGCTCCAACTAGAAACCACTCTTTAGTTTTTATAAAGTTTTATTTGATTTAATTAAACTATTATTCGTTTTATTAATTACTATATAGTATATACAACTTTGCTGGTGATGAGCTCCCTATGTATCTAAAACTAACTTAATTACTCTCTTTACAGGGTTTAGTAACGAAGGAACTTCAGAAACTGATGTGCCATGTCTAACGGATACTGAAATCGACAAACATATTTTCATAGTTCATATAACCAAATAGGTTGCAACATTTAAGACAATTTCCATCAGAAATGACTTTGTCTTTGAAGTTAGAAGATGATGATATATTTACTCGTAAGTTTGAGAATGGGAAAACACTACTTCTGTCCGACCAACCTCATTGTCATCCCTGTTTCCTAGTGTAATGGTGGATGAAATTTTGACCTAGGGAAGTGGTGATATTATTATGGGGTGTGCGTGAAGAATATAATGATTTCTTTTCTTGTTAAACACATTACAGGGATATATGGTCGACAATTGAGTTTGACGAGAAAATAATATCTTAGTTAATAGTTAATACGAGGAAGTAAAAGCAACATCGTATCAGTTATCCACTCTTTCTGCTGATCTGGTTTTATAACTCACATAATCACGTGGCTCCCACCTATATTCTCTATTGCTTTATTTGATTGACAAGAGAAAATAAGAAGAGAGAAAGAAGTGAGAAAGAAAGAGGTGAGAAAGAGAAGAATTAGAGTAGATTTTTGTGATGTTTGGTACAAGAGAATAAGGAGAGAAAATGAATAGAAAGAGATATTTTCTTCTCTTACTCTTTTGTTTGATTGAATAGAAAATGAGAAGAGATAGATGATGTTATAGTTCAAATGACAAAAATGTCACTAAAATAAATAAAAGACAAATAAAATTATTGTTTTATTATTAATTAGAAATAAATTTTATTTTATATTTTATTATAATCTCAATTTTTTAATTAATATTTTATATTTAAAAAAGATTTATGTATATTAATAGTATTTAAAGCAAGAGAAAATATGTATGTAATGTTAGCATGTGAGTTTTCTAAGTTGTCCCTGTATTATTCACTATTCATTTTCGATCATCATTTATAATTAAATAAAATTAATAATGATTGATGCATTGACTATGTATAAATTTTTACACTATCAATCATATATATTACACTTTTAAAACAAAAAAATAGAAAAGTTTGAGGGTATATTTGACATTTCAAATAAATCACTATTCTCTCTTCACTTTCTCACCACACTAGAGGAGAAAGAATATATGTGGACCCCACACCTTTTTTATTCTCTCTTCTCCTTCTCCCTCCGCAACCAAAGGGGAGAAATCTTCACTTTCTCTCCAAACTCTCTCTCGCTCTTTTCTCTTCACTCTAATTCTATCCTACCAAACAAAGGCTATATGTTTTCATTTCAAAAATAGTATAATTTAGTTTAACCCTTTTTCATTCTCATATAAGAAAAATGATAGATACATCAAGTTACATATTATTCAATATATGCTGACTGAGTAAAAATAATACAAGATCAGTCACTATGTGATTACCATAAATATACAGACACGCTCTTTCAGGCAATATATTATGGACCTTGGTTTCCTTGTTATATATTATTATCAAATGCAAATGCAAATCCGAATGTAGAATCAATATATGCAACAAATCTAAAATATCATCAACTTTAGCTCATTAATATGCATTACATCCGTAGCATTTGATAATCTCCAATAATTTATTCTCGCCCGTGCTAAGGTCCCATTGTTTAAACCCAAATAAAAAGGAGTAATTTTGAATCACACTATTGCTTATTCCATAAATAGGTGGGTCATTAATTTCAGAAATAAAATTGGTCTATATCATGGTAGCTATGACTTATACTTGTAAAATTTAAATAAATAAGGTTAAATAACAGTTAAAAAGTGCAAGGTGTGATGTAAATAGAGCGAACTAATATAATTATAAATCAATTGCTTGCTAAATAAAACATGCACATTACTACCATGAATCCTCTTTCCAGTTCAACATTCACAGAACAAAAGCAATAAAATAATGTTATAAAATATTCTACTAGCCAAGGAGACTAGTTTCATATATAGTTGTAGCCTATAACAAGGTCCAATCTAATATATGAGATCAAATCAAGACCTTTCAGTCACTATGGTGAATCAATATTTGATGAAGCCACCTTATATAGTTATGGTCATTTGCACACAATTACACAGATGGGAAATACTTGTTTAGATTGAAAGGCAGTGAATAGAACTCTTCACTTCTTGTGTCACCCTTGAAGGACTTGTATTTATCCCACCAGTGTTTGCCTCTGTCTTTTCTAATAGCACCTTCTTTCTTATGTAGTGTGTTGTCCAAGAAATATGCTACAATACCAGCAACAAATGCTTTTGATTGGAATGGCACATTGATTATATCATTAAACTGCACATAAGAATTCAGTGTAAGTGAACTCATAACAAAAGCTAATAATAGATTCTAGTTTTATTCTATATCGAATCCATAGTTCCATACCCATCTTGCTCCGGTGTGGACTGGACCAAATCCATTGATTGCTTGATACTCATTAAAGTACTGAGCCACAGACAAACCTAAGAAGATAGAGAAGCCTAATACAAACTTTGTTCTGAAACTGTTGAGGTTGCAGAACTGAAGAAAACTAAGACCTCCAGCACCTACAAATGGCGAATGAAAATGGAAACGTTACACTTTGTTCATTGTAAGTACCAAAATAAATCGAAAGTCTTAATATGTCTGAGTATATATTATAAATTTGACATACCAACATAAGCAAAGAACAAGCAGTATAAAGCAGCAATGATAGAAGGTGGAATGGACGCGAAGACTGCTCCAAATTTACCTACACAATAAACAAAAATTAGTAACTGTTAAAGGAGGAAAATGATCAAGAATATGGTAAACTAGATGGAGAAATTACAAAAATAGCACTAAAAATCATGTTACAACTCACCAAGAATTGAAAAGAAAATCATAAACCCAGCAGATATTTGCACAACTCTTCTACTGCCAACTCGAGTCAAAGCCAAAAGACCGGCATTTTCCCTGTATGCAAACCAAAGAAATCCTTTCATCAATAAGAAATTTGTTTCTCTGGATTAAAATAGAGTTACAAGTACAACGATTATGGTCTTACACAGATACAGAGGATGCATTGACAGTTCCAAACAATCCAGATAACAGAATACCAACTCCCTGGCGAGCAAAAATAATATGCTTATTGATCAGTAATATCATTTATGAACTTGCCAACTACTTTATTTATGAATGGAAATAAGTTATTTTCAGATATTTGAGTATAGAAGTACTAGCTATCATCATACCTGCCAACCAATACCTCGACTGAGAATAGAAGGCGGTAATGGTGTTGCACTTGCAAACCGATAAACAGCGATAAAAGCTCCACTGGACTGCTCGTAACAAACAAAACAAGTGAGTATCTAATTTAATTTTAGTGAAGCAATATTATTCATTGAAAATTGCAAAGTGGCAACTATAAAACTAGTTTACAGCTAATGCACAACTATAAAAGCTATATATGGGTGAGGCAACTTTTACTCAATAGCTGGAGTGGAGAGGACGAGTTCTTTAATCACAGTGTTGGTATAAATGAACACCATATTTTTCATTCAATTTGGCCAGATTATAGTCTAAAGCTTTTCTTAGGGTTATAAACCTAACTTCAGAACCATACTCTTAAAAAATTCAATTTTTTAACTCATCCATGATGCTAAGCTACTAGATTTGTAAAATCGCATTATAATTTCAATGTAGGTCAATTATTGCCAAGAAAGGTAAGAATAATATGTTGTCCTAAATGTCCAGCTGCAATGCTAGATGCTATTAGAATAGTTATTGAATAGGAAGAGACATAGCAATTAATAAACAAAAGAAAAATATCATTCCAACTTAGAAAGAAATTGGGAGGATCTAAGGAAAGAAATTACCTCTACAAGAGCAACAAATGATGCCATCATCATGGCAAAGGCTTCGCCTGCATCAAATGAGGGTGGTCCCCATTGAAAGGGATATGGAACTCGTATCCTGTAAACAAAAAAAATCCATAAGAAACTATTTCTTCAGAGTTTCAATTCACAAACTATGCATAGGTAGTAATGTTTTGATGAATATGAAAACAAATATGCAAATAAATCTTAATTGAAGAATGTCAACAATTACGCCGTGCTCAAAAGTTTCATATAAAGGTTCAAGAAGGGCAAATGTGACATATATGCACCAGAAAATGATTAGTTGACTCTTGATTTCTACTAATTCATGACACAATCAACAGCTAATGCATTGGACTCAACAGGTTATAGCTCAGATTTTGGAACAAAAGGTCATATAAATTTGACAACAGAAAAGAGGATGAAAAATAAAGTAACCCTATTGCTATACAAAACTCATGAGATTCTTCGCATTTGAAACTGAGAGAAGTGCGGTTTCACTGAATCATATAACAGGAATCTCTCTTTCCTACCACTTAGCCACAAGTCCACAAAGCACCACTTTCATAAAAAAGTATATACTGTATAAATATATTCATAAGAAAGTCCTGTAGTAGGACTAGGAATTTTTCTACCACACACTTCATCCACACCTTGAAGGTTCAACCTTAATCTTTTTAAAAAAGATATATCATAAAACAAGTGTAAATACGAAGATCATGTTTTTGTAAAGAAATAGTCATTTGCCAAAGAAAAAACACCACTGGGAGTAAATAGTTGATGAAATCCCATAACTAACCATGGAGCAGCTTCTATTAGGCCAGCACGATCAGTACGGCAAGTTGTCTGAGTTTTAGGTGCAGCGTTCTTATAGGCCCCTCCGACAGTGAGTATATAAGCATATAACCACACAATTGCAATTGTAAATAAAACAGCAAAACGGCCAAAGATATGTTTTCCTGAATGTAGCACATCTGGTACGTACTGCTTGACAATCATTAACAAACTCAGTTTCATAGAAATATCACGTTGCAAAGATTTTGCAATATAGATGGGTGTATGCCATACTTAAAGAACTCTACCTGTGAGACAAAAATCAGCAATATAAGCTCCGGCAGCCCAATCTCAATGCATTTAGCAACCTACACCCAGACCAGACACCAAGATTATATTTTTGTTTATCAATTAACTTTGAAAATGAGCAACGTAAATCTAACATAAGGCTCACCCCCGGGAAGCCTAACTCGTACAGCCCAAAACCAACAAGAGACACCAAAGGGACAGCTGAAAGTGGACTTAAGAACCTGAAGAAATAAATTGAACTTAATTTAACAAAAAAACACTCAGTTACAATAATATTTAGTTCTTTTAATTTTCAGTTTATGGGAACCACATAGTTAATATAAAGTGCAGTGCACAAATCACTCAAGCATAGTACTCCAATGTCCAAACATCAAATCAGCTCGTATAAACAACTGACAATGAGCATATGTGGCAAAGGCATTCATGAATGCATCAATTAACTAAGAACCTGAGACCAACCTTGCAACATTACGCCATAGGCCACTAAAGCCTAGTACTATTTGAAGAGTTGAAGCAACAATGAGTGCACCCTGGATTGCCCGCATTATCCTCTTGAATTTCTGAATAAGAAAAAAGGTAAAAGCAAAACTAGGTAAATAAAGTGACCAAACAATTCCATCAAATAATGACCAAGATCTAATGTTTTATTCTGCTTCTTAAATGGAATTTATGATCTCTCTTTTTTGCAAAAAAGTTTAGGTGGGAGGGAAGTTGTCCATTTCAGGTCTGCACAAACCTCAACCAGTTAACCCAATCCTTATTAGCACATTTATCCTCTTTACAATAAAAAGTAACATAGCAAGTATCAACAGTGCAAAATTTAATATTGCAATATTTATTCCAATCACAAGACCTCGATTGGATCTGCCTCATCACTGAATCGACCAGCAAGAATAATTGAGATTGTCGTCGGAACAAAGGTATAAGACCCTCCAATTACTGCAGGCAATCGAGTCCCAAATAGTGATTGCAATAATGTGTTAATTCCAGCTACGAAGAGTAGTGTTTGGATAACTTGCGCCTTCTCCTCCTGCAAAAAAATGGAGTTCTCATTTAATATTCTTTTCTTTCTGTGTATATTATTTGGCTAGGAGAAAAGTGCAACTTCAATCACTTGATCAGCTAGGGTGAGAGTATTAACATGCTTAATTGTCCATTCGCACTCTATTAACCAATGATGATTTTGTAAAATTTGAACCTAAAACACTGATTGGTTAATAGGGAGTGTAGATAGACAATTTGAAGTCTCATTAGGCATTAGCATTGCTCGATCAAACAACCGGTGCTATAAAGGTCACACTGCACGAGGTCTGGGGAAAGATTAGACCCACTATGTGGGTCTAGTAGTGTGTCTATAGTAGGCAGCATTACCAGATATTAAAAAGAGCAACCTGGTCGGATATCCCTTTCAAAATCAGTCTACATTAAATTTAAACAATTCATCAAGTATTTTTAATTCGTTAATACTCACATTGCCACCTCCCATCTGGGGAACAAGAGCCGTTGGAATTAGCACAGTTGTACCAAGCATGACAAGATAGTGTTGAAAACCAAGAAGTATGGCCTCGGCTGCAACAGAATGTTCCCAAATGTCACATAAAATCAAATCAATACAGAAGCAAAACAGATATTATTGTCTTGTTTATCAACAAAGCAGAGTCCAAGGATTTTTAGGTGGGAAGAAGTGGAGATTCATTAATATTTTAGTTGAAACTACTTAGCATGGCAATAGAATGTGGCATTCAGGGCGTGGCTAGTTTCCTGGTTGAGAACCATGTTTTAATTTTTGCTGCAAAAGTTACTCTCGGTAGCTTTGGCAAAAACACACGAGTAATCAGCAGGGAATTTAACACATTGGAGGTAACAAAACATAAAAAACAAACATGCAGGGAATTTAACCAAATAAACAGCATTCCTTAATAAGCCGTAATTCTTTGCATGTGCTCAGTGTTGTTATAAATGATCAAGTGCTCCAAAGTTTAATAACAAGAATCATTTTCCCCCTTAACAATCTCATTATTATCTAGTAATAAATATTGTTTGTAAAGTACCAAATTTAGATCTGAAAATAAAAGAACATCAACATTAATGTAGAATTACAATAGATAAGGGAAAACAATAAGTTCCTATTCAAAAGAATTTCAATCAACTGGAAATAGGACTTCTCAAATTAGTCCCAATCATGAGAAAAGTAAAAAAAATCCGGTTGCTACTTGCATAAAACAGAGCAAAACCCTTAGAGAAACAAAATAACTCATTAATTGAAAATGAACAACCATGAAACTAAGAATCATGAACTAAAAGACCCAGAACTCATTTATTTTCCCTGATTTTGGTTCTCCTTATTTCCTCCACTGATAATTTGTTAAGCTAAAACAACAATCTGGAAATTAAAACTAAAAGGAAGGAAATAATTTATAGAAACAAACAAAATTACCATAATAAAAAAAGTGCTTTTTAAAAATGAAAGTTAATTAGGTTCACTCACGCCATGGTGGAGGACTAGTAATGCAGTAATAAACATTGGGTAATTGATCTTTTGGTGGATGTGGTTGTGGTTCATCAGCTTTTGGTGCTGGAGCTCCTCCTGCCATCACTGTTTCTTCCTAACACACTCTGAACTGAGAAGATGAAAAAGAAAATGAGAATATTAAAACCTTCAAAAATAAATGTGAAAAAAATAACTCTCAGATCAAGCTTTTTTTGAAAAAAAAAATGAGAATATTACAAGCTCAGATACTAAACAGAGAAGAAGAAATAAAAGAGAAAAATAGAGTTGGGATGTTTGGTTAATAAGAGCAGAAAATGATAGCTTAACTGAGACTTGTGAAACTAGAGGCTTCCCTTCTACAACGTAAAGTAATTATTCCAATAATTGTTGTTCAGTTTAATAGTAAAAGGAAAGATGAGAAAGAAAAAGAAAGCACCTTTTGACGAGGAAAATATGGAAATGAAAACAAGGGGGTATAAAGTAAAAAAACTGAGGTACCCCACTAAAACCAACAACTGCACGAGTCTCTCACTTAGTAGTCAACGGATTTTTGGGTAGGAGCCTTACCCCAAAAGTTAAAAGATTATTTTTAGGATTCCAATTATGATATTTGAGTTACTAAGTAACAACTTTATCGATTGACCAAAACTGACAAACCGCACCACTGCTTTGGATAAACAGGAGAGTGTGTGTTTGAGTGTAGAGAGTAGAGAAGTTGGTTAGAGTAAAGCAGACTCAAATCTATGAGAAACGAGAAAGGTGAGTGGAAATACAGAATATATATGATCAAACAACAAGGAAGCTACTCTTGCTCCAGATGAAGATTCTCTTTCTTTCACTTTCCCTTCATTTTCTCCCTCTTCCCGTATAAAATTATGTTATAATCACTATTATTTTATTAAAACATGGAAATGATTTATGAAAATTGAATATGAGCTTATAGTATGCTGTTGCAAATCTATTAACTCTTCTAATTTATTTTGTTAGTTTTTTTATTTTCTTTTTATGGTTGTTTTTTAGGTTTGGTTCCATGCTAAGATAAGGGCAACATAAAATAAAGAGCCATATGAGATCTTAGCATGGTAAACAATATTTAATGTGCGCTAGATAATAACAACATTGATATGTTGGGTGGCAATAATGTTCAGGTAAGAGTATGGGTATGGATATAAATGAGCTTGGGAGAGTACTTAAACTTGCCAGCACATCTACTTCCTACTAAATAACTCACTCCATATATCACTATCTGTGATTGATTAAAAAAATATATTTAAATTAAAATTTTAGTAATTAATTATTTTTCTGACCAATCACAAACAGTGGTACATGAAGTAGTACACTATTTTGAAATAGCAGATGTCCACCCTTAAACTTAGGAACATATTTGTTGTGCCACTTTTTGGACCACTTCATGTATCACCACCTCTAATTAGTTGAAAAAATTATTTAAGTTAAAATTATAATTATTAAATATTTTTTTGATAAATCATATTTTCTGACACAAGAAATGACACAAAGGATTGAGATAACATATATGTGCCGTTAAAGTTGGAGGCTGGCTTGCAAAAGAAAAATAAGGTAGCTCTAACTTGGTTTATTTATTTAAATTAATCAAAATATAAAGTTTGAGTTTGGATTATTTAAAAAAAACTAAGTCGAGTTTAACTTATATAATACTTGACTAATTTTTTCATATATATTCTTAACATTATACTAAATTAAAGTAGAAGACCTAAAGGCAGAAGAAAAATATACAATTTCATAATCATAAATATTACATCATGATTCATAGTTTTTCTATCATTACACAATAAATAACTCATAACAAGTTTTCACACTCATAGTGTTCAAATATTTTGAACTTAATTTATTTAAAATAAAATTATAATAATGTAATAATAAAATATTATGAGTGTACACTAGCTCTTAACTCATTAAAGCTGGGGTTTAACTCATTATTAAAATAATAAAGTCAATTTTCAATATGAAATTGTTAGATTTAAGCAAGTAAGAAATGCACAATCCAAAAGACTAATTTACGAAAGATTCTCATAACTTACTATATCTAATTTACAATGCTACTTACTATGAAATTCTTAGCATTGCCCACATTTTGAGTATTGACAACGACTTCCACTTAATCTATATTGACAACGACTTCCAATTCAATAACCTATCGCTATTTTAGGATTTAAGCATATAAAGATATCTCAACCAAAAAGATGAGGAGGATAACTTCATGGTTCAAACATTAAACTTTTATTTTTACTCGATTCGAGACTTTTAACATTCTTGCCTTTTCAAGTATTGAATTTAGCGAGTCAAATTTGAACATTTACACCCCTAGATATGAGGGGCAAACCTTCATTACCTTTTCATGCTCATTTTAACCTAGTTTTTCCACAAGATAAAAAGTAGTACTTGAGGTGAATAATACAAAATAGACCACCATGTTAGCCATATCTTATTCTATTGACTCACCAAATTATGCCAGAAGTTACAAGATACAAAGGAAGCAAAAGCCAAGCACACATTCTCAAAATGAAATCCATACGTAACGTAAGGATGAAATTAAATATACTACATTGTTTAATACTCTAAGTATCATGGTGATGTGATTGATAAAAAATATAATTTGTTAAACCTTGACTTAATTTTTTTATATTTCGACTAATTCTAACATAAAATATAGGAGATTTGGTCCAAAAAGTATAGCGGACGCACATGTAATTTCGCCACTTTAAGGTCCACATATTATGTAAGGTCTTTAAAATTTTCCTTGTTGCTCTTTCATAATTTCAGTCAGTGAGAAAAGGAGAGTCTAAGAAATTCAACGTAATAAAGTCAAAAAATACGTCATTATGTATACTCGAAAATCAATAAATGCCATTACATTTTTAGTTGCAGAGCGTCTGTTAGCATTAAAATAGAAGTGATAAATATGGTGGTAGATTTTTCTTTTTTTTTGTTACATCAGAAATTAAAAAATAAAGAAAGCAATTAGAATAAGTGAGAAAAATCTATCTCCATAGTAAGCGAGCTTTAGGGATGAAGATTCCCAGATTTTCAATTCATCCTAATATCTCATACTAAACTTAGATATGTAATCTATCATCATACTAAGCTTAGATATGCCAATAGATTATGACTACATAGATGTATCTTACATATATATATATATATATATATATTAATGAATGGAAAAGTAGTGTAAAAGTGAGTTTTTTATTTTATTATTTTAAAGTAGGGTATCTAATTATCCCTGTGGACAAAATGTTTTTTTCATGGACGAGAAAGTGGTCCAATTTGTCTAAATGAATTAACAACTTGTTAAGTTGGTATTATAAATGTGGTTTTGAAAGAATTAATGTGAAAACTATGTTCCAAACTATCACTCTAAACTACTAGGTGTGATGACACATTGTTTTTTTATTGTGTTATAAAAACGTATAGGCTAATTTGATAGAAGGATACATTATTGGTGTAAATTACTACTTAAGAGTAATAGTATAATTTACATGCGGTTGTAGCAAAAAGTATGTTCTGAAAATTCTCTGCAAACGCCATTTTCATGACAGAACATATGGATCGGACATTAATTGTTCCGCAGCATCAAGCATACATGGAGTGTTGTAACGGCTTGAAGTTGAAACGTCAACACAATTTGTTTCTCTCCACACGACACGCATTAAATCATAAATTTCATGTGATCTTAAATTAAAGGATGAAAAGTTTAAACAAATTCATCCGAATCTCTGATCAATGTAAGTGATTACTCATATGCTCGTGTCTAAAGCAATCTTCACACCCTCTTCATAATAACAATAATAGTAATAATAATTCACTCCATCTCATAATAAATAAGGGTTGTAAATATTCTTAATGACATATTACAAATAATGAGAGCATCATTATAAGATGTCACAATATTTATTCATGCTCCATATTTGGTTGTCGTTGTCGATATGATGACCAATGATTGCACAACTTTGCAAAAGGTTGTGGAAGAGCAAGCTCCTTTTTCTAGCTAGTCTCGAAGATAATGATTTTAGGAGCGTCATTATATATTGTTATGACTTTTTGGTGCAGATTAGGAGAGACATATCATGTTAAAGTCGATAAAGACCATTAATATTCACATATTTATCAGGAAATGGATTTGTAGTCACAAAAGTACGTGACTTCATAAAATCAAATCCCTTAAAAATACTGAGTTATAGTAGATTTTGGCTAAAGTAGTTGAAATGCTATTTGAGTTATTTATCTTATTTACTTGATAAATATTATTAATTTACATATACACACAATTTTATGAGTTAATATTCTCTCTATTGATGGATAAATAATACTTCAAAAAAAATTAGAAATATAACATTGTGACACATCTATCTACTTCATTATAATAAAATTACACTTTTATCATTATAAATAAGTGAAGAAACATGTATTTGTCTTTCCATTTATAAAGATATCCTTGTTCCAATTTTGTCTCAGTTTTTCTATTTTATTTTTTTACTCAATCCAATCGAAACATTGCGTTAGTGATTGTTGAGCTTTGGCTATACTCAATTATTTTGTTATGGATGGTCGACAAATGCTCATGAAAACGCCAAAGGATGTGAGTGTGTGCATGTCCTTGTGGTTCTCTTGGCGGTCTTCGAGATGGATGCAAATATATGTATCCATTGTTGTCCCTAATAATATATTAAGCAAATTAAAATGTATTACTTAATTGAGTAAAAAAATTATAAAAAACAAAAATTAACATTTTATATTATTTTGAGAAATGTTATTGGTTAGGAACATGTTGATAGGCTATTATTGGAACATAAGATTCTTGTCCCTTAGAGATAGCTGAACTTTTGGCTACTATCCAATGAGATTTGGCAACTTGTTAATGGTGTTCCGCGGGGAGTTATTTTTTCTAAATGTTGATGGCAATTTTGGTATGATAATGTGTTTGCTAGTTAGTTTGTGAACGGTAATAAAAAGAGTAAAAAGACATGAGAGCTATTTAATATACTTACTAAATGACCTTGAAGTTCATTGTTTCTCTACTTTATTTTTTCAAAACTCAATTTATAAATAGGCATTAAATACGTATTATTACGTGCTTAATGGTATTAGCCCAAAAACATATGATTTTTAAAAAAATACTAATAATAAATAAATAATAAAATGCATACATAAATGACTTCCCCCCTCATTTTCTTTTCCTTTCTGCTTAGTGGTCCTTTGCAGAGTAAATTGTTGAGTATATAGTTGAGTTTCACTGAAAAGGCATCGTAATATGAAAAGATTTAGGTGATAAAGATGACATTTTCTTATAAAATTTAGTCCAAAAGTGCATCCTCTTAAGGTAAGTGCGTTTATTTTTTAATAAATTTAATATATGTATCATTAATATAAGGTTTTTTAGACTCGCATCACATTATTCGTCATCAATTTGTATTACTTTTATTTGAAAATAATGATATTTAATGTATAAATGGTGAATAATTTAGTAAAAACAAAAACAATTACATTATCAATATGCGTATTAAATCATTTTTTAATTCAATGTTAGTTCTTCATTATCTACAATTATTTCCTTTGCACATAAGACTATAAGAGAATTTCGATTGAGGAAAGAGAATCAACTATAGTCACCCTCCAAAGGTCCTTCAACTCCACTCTCGAATTAAAGTTGCCCATGGAAATTATTTTTTCTTTTGCCCATGGAAATTATTTTTTTAAGTTGATTCTAACTAGTGACCAAGTTAAATATTAAATTAAACTAATGTTGTAAAGTTACATAAATCTTATTCAGTATATATGTGTGTATTTTCTTTTATCTACGAATAAGTCACAAAATGTAGGGGAATATATTATCTGACATTATTTTTGCGAAGGACACGAGTTTTTTTGTTTACTTTGACCGTGCATGCATACTCATCCAAATTAGGCCAAGGGAAAGAATAATCTAATGGTTATAATCAAAGTTAATACTACATCAAGACGTAATGAAATTTTCATTTATATCCTTAATAAACAACCACCACTACGTGTTGTTCTTACATGTGTAACTTTAATTTATTACTCCACACAATTATGTCATTATTGAATTATCCGTTTGGACATATTATTGGTCCCAATAATATCTCAATTGGAGAACATGAAAAGAAAATAAGGGTTATATATAATTGAAGCTTGAGAGTAAAGTCATTGAATTTGAACTCCCTAAGATTGTCCTTTTCCTAAACCTAAATATATAATATATATCAACTTTCTCTTGCATTTGAAGGCATGTAAAAGTCAGATAGGTGCTTTAATTTATTATATTTATGGGATAATCACAAAGATGGGTATTAATATAATGAAGTAGTTGGAATTAACAAATGTTAATTAAAGGATCGTGTTAACCAAAAGAAGAGGTGGTGACGGTGGAAAAGGTTCAGTAGTATCCTAAAGAATGATTGAGAATATTGATATGGGTAATCAATTAGAACTAGAAATAAAAAGGTTGGTGATGAGCCAAAAGAAAGAAGACAAAGGACATCACATGTGGCTGTTGCCATCAGTTTCGCTAGGGATACCCGTCAACAAAAAAGAACCAACTTTTGCAGTGCCCATACATAAGAAATTAGTCATTTTTAGAGTATGTAATTATCTTTTCAAACAAGTGAATCTATCAGGAATCGAATATTTGACTTTTTGATCATGTTAAGATTTAACAAGGTCTTACACCATTAAACTAGCGTCTGTCTCATTAGTACAAACCTTTCCATTTGAAACAAGTTGTTAATTATTTTAATATAGATATATATTACTAATTGTTATTAGATAAAGAGGACGTGTCTCATCATAAGAGTAAATAACCATTCATCACAATCACATCATAATTTAAAGATCATGAATTTGTATCTAAAAGTAATACATAAATTTGTATCTATTAACAAAATGTAATATACCCTTATTCTCTCTCCCTTTCTGAAAATGTAATTCAGTTCATGTATGTATATAAAAATCAGAAGGAAAAAACAAAATAAATGGCACAATTAAGATATATATGTTGCTACGTTGATCTACCATTATTCTCTCTCCCTTCCTTCCTCATACACTACACACATACAATATACATTTTTGTCTTGGCTCATTAGGGTGTCTCTAAACCTTGAAGGAACCTCACCTCAATTATATAACGGACTAGTATTTTTCTCAACTTATTTCTCTCTTTTTCTCGATTTTGCAAATTTCTCTTTCACACCAAACAAGTTTATGACTTTACAGCTGCAAAAAGAGCACGATCTATGATTTTGTGATGTCAAATTTTCCAAATAAATTGAAAGTTATGTTTTACAGGCCCACCTCAATTATATAGTCATTCAACATTCCACCATTAGTCACTAGTTCTTATTTTAAAGTATTAATCGCTCAATCATATTTTCTACTACGCATTTGTTTAATTTATATTTGAGAACAGTACCCGTTTGAAACCTAATCTGAAATTTATAGGTTCTTCAAACTTATTACATATATCTGCTTCATACATACATGATATATTATAAATTTGAACAACTAATATAAATTTGGGAGTTACCCAAAATATTCTAGCTAGTGTTTGTTTCAAATTTTATTTTTCAACTTATAATTTAGCCTTTACTTCTTTGCCAGAGTTGAGTGTCTGAGTTGCTAACTTCCAGTGTTTATATAAATATAAGAAAATGCCATTGACTCTTACTAGCTATTCGAAATAGAAGTTTAGATTTAAATATATACTTTTCAATTTCCATTTGTAACTTTACATGTGTTTTAAAAATACATCCATAGGCAGTGTTGAGGTGCTTTCTTAACTTCTTTGACGCACGTAACCATCAAGATTATATGTGTAATGTTTTTATAAACCCACGTAATATAGGCAAACAAATAAATGTGGAGTCTGTTTTGTTGTATAACCAAATATTCTTGGGCACTTTATAGGTTATAGAATTAATCATTTTTTGTGGTGTGTGATTATCTCTTATAATAAATATTACTCTCAAGAATTAAGGATGTCATTGAGTTTGGATGTATCCGGATAGTACATTACCGGGACCCGTCCTATTGCTTCATTTTTGGACCCAGGCCCGCCCTAGATCCATGCTGATAGCCGAACCAAGTCGAACCAGAGTTCAGCCTGGTTCAACTCTATAAGGATTGATTCGACTCAAAACTCGACTCAAGTTCGATACAAATTACTTTTTTAGACAAATTGAAAAGTTAATTAATTTTTAAAAATAGTGAAAAAGATTTTATATAATATAAATATAACTTTCTTTATATATATAATAACAATAAATATAAAAAATAATGCATGGTTCATAATAAATAAATATTAGTATATATATATATATATATATATATATATATCTCGAACTAGCTAATGAACTTAACAAGTCGAACTATATCAAACTCAAGTTCGACTCGTTTATCTAACGAGCCCAATTTCTAGCTCAAGTTTGGCTCATTTGGTTCATGAATCAAGTTTATCGAGCTAAATAACGAATCGAGTTTCGAACACTATCGAGTTTGTTCAGTTCATTGCCAACCCTACCTGCTGGGTCTGCTACTCATGGGTCCATGGACCTAGACCCGATCAGTTGCGAGTAGTTTTTGAGGGAACTCACGGGTTCAGGTACCCATTGTCATCCCTACCAAAATCAAACCTTCACATTTTTCATCCACCTAAAAATCTAGCAGGATCTTACAACTTCTAATGAGTGTAGGGTATCTTTAAAACAAGGGTTTAAATGTACTCCCTTAACAAATTTCTTATATTGTAACTGTTCCTATTACTGGGCTTGGCCCAGACCCAATCTAGATTTACGGTTCTAAGCTCAAGCATCAATATCTTGTTCGGGAGACTAGAGTCATATCTTCTATCCCAAACTTTGTACCACTTTATGTATCAATTATTTTTAATGGTCAGGACAGTAAAATATGAATCAAATATATATATTAACTCAATAAGAGGTACATGAAATGATATAAAGTTTGTGACAGAATATATGTTTCCTTATTCCTACCATCACGTATCATGAATTAATTGAACACAGTTTGATGGGGGTTAAAGGTGCCCTTCTTTCCCATTTGCTCATTGACTCTACCAGAATCCCAACAACCCCGTTCCAAAGCATGCTGACTAGTTAGTTTCATTAATTCAATTCTGCCACTGCCACATTCAACTCTTCATTCATGCATTAATTCACTCATTAGCTCAAAAACAAATTAGCAAAAAGTTAGACATACACCACATTTCTTTCTTAGAATAAATCTTAATACTATAAGTTTGGAGGTATGTTTAGAGAAAAGTTTTGCCAGGTGGCAAACTTAGGATCAATATATTAAGTAACTCTTTTTGAATTATTTCATTTTCTTTATTTATTTAGTAATTAGATGGTATTTAGTGATTATGAACTTCCAATGTTTCACTTAGAGAAAGTGAAATGGCTTATAAAAAGTGGGATATGTATAATTTTGTATGATGGTCCTTTATGTGGAGTTTTGTTAAATGTTCAGAGTTATATTCCTTTGGGCTTTGGAGTTTCAAGATATATTATGAACTTCCAATATTTTAAGTTACATATAGTGGATGGGTTATAAAAAGTTGGACATGTATAATTTTATATGATGGTCTTCTCTGTGAACTCCTTGTTTTGACAAATTGCACTTCCTTGAGTGTTCTTTTACAAAGAACATGTAAAATAAATAGGCTGTGAAATGTACAAAACTTCACTTGTGTGGGGAGAGTTATCTATAATGTAAGTTCATCAAGCTTATAAAAAATGTCAGGAAAGGACATCATAAAGTAACTCTTACTTTTTGCATATTGCAGATGCTTTATACTACAATTCTACACTGACTCTGAGCAAATTGCAAAGGTTAGGAGTGAGGCAGAATATATCTTCAATCCCTGGTTCCTTATGCTGCAAGAAATCAAGAGTGGTGAGTGCCAACTTTAGAAGGTCTATTTTTTGTCTCCTCTTTTAACATATCTTTTATTTGCTCTACATTCTCTCTTCATACTGTGTTATAACAATAGAACTTGTGTGTGACACTTTGAAGCTTATTATTGCAAACTTCCAACAATCTTTATGGAGGTAACATGACAACTGACAAGGTTTCATGCCTTGGTTCTAGAGACTCAACCTACTTCTAAACATCCCTACATGATGAACCATCTAATGGATAAAGTTGATAGATTATGACAATATGTGTGTACTACCATCAGTTGAACAATGCAAATATTAAAAAAGAGTACTTTGTTCCAAGGATTGAGGATCTATTGGGTCAGTTTCAAAGAGTTCAAATCTTCTCTAAATTTGACCTATGGTTTGAGTACTATTGATGAAGAATAAAGGAGAGTGATAACATTCCAAAGTGGTACACATGTGGAAGTCATTGGGCATATAAACAACCAACAAATTTAACTACATGGATTAGTAAATATACATATATATGTTAGATTTTTTTTTCTTTTCATTCATATATTTCTCATAATGTTCCTTAAATTCATGTATCAAGCATGCCGTATTAACAGAAATAATATAATAACTAGCCAACTTTTTTTGGCTTTGTATCCTTTATTCCTTTCCTTACAAGAATAGAAGTTTGAAAATCTCATCTGTCTATAAACCTATTCAAGAATTAAAAACATCCAAATATTCTGCAAACCTCTAGCCAAATAACCCTCTCACTTTTGATATTTCTACAGATTGGCACACACTTCCCCCATTGCACAGATGAGTTGTTTCATTTATGATGAACATTATTCCTTCCACACATGACATCTCTGCAATTTCATTCCGAACGATTAAAACTATGAAAAATTGTCTTAACCATACACAATTACACATACTCTTTGGTTTAGTATCAGATGATAATTTTGATTATAGTGCCAGACAGTTCTGAATTCAATAGCCACTTGATGATCATATCATTCAAAATTGAAGAATAAAATTTCTAATGCAGGATTTATGAGAGGGGACTATTATTAGGATGTCAACAAAATGTTACCATTAATAAATAATCAGAAAATGAGAGAATGTGGTAAGGAAAACCAACTAGAAAAACAAAGTTGTATGATATCATATAGAATGAGTGTACTAACAAAGGACACCATCGACGTGGTTTTTTCTTCTTCTCTTGCTGCTTTGGCGGGGGCTTGATGACCACCTTGATCGCAGCATCAAAAACCGTCTTGACATTCTGCAAATGCATTAAGAACAGATCAAATGCAGCAGAATTTTAGAAACAATAGGCAGTACCTATCTGCAGAAGTGATGAAGACTATCTTTTGAAGCAAAACTGAAATAGCAATGGACATTTACCATCAAATATCATTAAAGATTAGCTTTATCATAGATATTTCAAATCCTAAGCAATACTAGGGTGAATTAACAAATTTTTTCATAGTCTTAAGAGAACTAAGCTTCCTAGAGCAAGTCAGTAACATATAGAAATCACCACTTTTGGTCAAGTCAGAAGTATGGTCCATATGCACGAGTGAACAATCCAATATAATGCTTATTGAAACTGTCTTATGTCTGAAGTATCTATACCTAGAGGCACTGCTGAAGAATCCAATATAATGCTTCTTAAGTCGGGGGAATTGAGTTAGTTCTTGATAGAAGAGATTGTGAGGTATATCTTTATAAATGTCTTCAGACATCGAACTGTTGTAGACTAGGATGGTAGTATAAATATACCTGCTGAGTTTTTGAGCTGCACTCAATATAATAGGCAGCTCCTATCAGTTTTCGCAGTTCCTCCCCCTGGTTATGAACAAAACACAACAGTTTCAATAAACACTACATATTAAACTCTACAAGCTAATAAGGGAAGATATTGTACTTGCTCTGAAGTCACCGGCACCAGACCAGGGTGATCAGCCAAATAGTGCTTGTTTTGTCGGAGATCTACATGGTTATCATAAATCCAGTATTACATGCAGAAGTAAAAAAAATTCATGTTGAACTGATTAACACCATACATGAATGACAAATGTCCCCATTAAAAGAAATCTATACAATTGGTGCATTTACCAATTCTCTCAGGTCTACTAATTTGCTATTGCACCAAGGATTCAAGAGAAACACTATCTACAGATGGAGGCTACAAAACTAGATAAGGTTCATTTTGGGACAGAGTTCAAGTCGTAAATAGCAAAACTGTTGAAGTGATATGAGTGCCAACAGTGTTACATGAGAAATGGCAGAGATTGTGAAATTTGTTCATAATAAACAAAATATGAAGTTATAGAAAGTAGTTAATGAATCCATAACAAATTGAGGAGATAAACACATTAACTGTTGTCATACTTGATTGTGACTATGTTGCCCATGTTACTTTAATTAGTTTCTCTTAAGATAAACTTTCCGTAATCTTAACGTGCGGCATTGTTGTAGTTGATAGCCAAGATTCTGCATTAAGAAGCCTAACTAAAATTTAGCCATTTCGCAACCATCAGGTAATATTTGCTATGATATTCTCCCCGAGGTCCAACTTCCATTCTTTTATGTTTTGGTAAAAACTTGTAACACCCTTTTCACGTATCATACACTACCTTTTCATAGCAAGTTGGTCTCAACAGTGAATACTCTAATAATAATAAGAAGAAAATATTCAAGATATGCTATGAGAACATCTGTTAAAGGCATTACAGGGTTAAACTTGTTCTTTACTATGATTGAAGTATATAGAAGTGTAGGACTAATGGCACAAGACTAAAAGACATATTTTGCAGTAGAAGGTCCTTTGCTGAGCAGTTTGCATTTATAGCTGAACAAGACTTCATAAATGGATCACAAGCACGTCATAAAATAGCTGGAAAATAAAATCCCTGTCCACTATACTAAAGGCATGCATGGACAAGTTTCCAATCATGTTACCCCTAACATTGTACACCCACACATGACAACAACAACCAAACCTTAAATCCCACTATGTGTTGATGCCTACACATAAGTGGTAATAAAGTAACAGTCTAAAGAATGTAATCTATCTATACGGGTCTGTTGCTGTTCTAGCATAAAAAAGGAATATGTGGGTTAGTTGGACAGGTCTCGTTCAAACCGCATTTGGCTAATTCTGTATGAATAATTTGGCAAAAAAAGAACACATACAATCAGAAGATAGAATGATATTGAGTATTTAAGACCAGTGCTTGATGGCTTACCCAATTTGGTTCCGACTAGTACGACTGGGACACCAGGGGCAAAATGCTGGAGTTCAGGGATCCACTGCTTGGTGTATAAAAAGTTAGAGAAAACCATAGAGAAATATGAAAGACATGCCAAAGTACTAACACAAAAACACATGCTTACCTTCTTCAACACGTTCTCATAGCTCGCACCACTAACTAAGGAGAATGCCAAGACAAAGACATCAGCACTCCTATAGCTCAAAGGCCTAAGCCTGTTGTAATCCTCTTGCCCTAAAGAACACATTGGAGGAAATTGGAACATAACAACCTTTGCCATTTGACAACAAAATACTTTCAGGCACTTGAGAAATTAAGGGCATGTTTGGTTTGAGGACATTTTCAACTATTATTGATAATTATAATAGTGACTCCGTATTTTCGATCTAATTCTGTTTCATTATGATCGTGACTCCACATTTTCAACTTTGTTTCCTATTTTCAAAATATCATACCAAAAACAGTGAAAATAATAAAAGTACTTCTTGTAGGAATCTTTCAAGGCATGAGACAACGGAAACAGGGATCACATTCATAGTTAATAGAAAATTGAATGAAAACACAGGGTCACTGTTATGACTATCAATAATAGACGAAAATGACAGCAAATAGCGTTTTCTCAGATCAAATAAGCCCTAAACACAGGGTTCCCCAATTATTATGATTATAAATCGTAATAAATATATGAACAACATTTTTTCTATATGTATCACTTATTTTTGGTATGATATGTATAACTGAAATAGTACAACAATAATCAATCATGGTTTTAAATTTCGGTTGTGCCGAAATTGCACTTATGGTGCGTTAACTGCAGTGGCACAGTTGCGAACAATTGTGTGGGAAATTGCAAATGATTCCGTTGCGAAAACACAATTTAAAACCTTGACAACAAATCACAATGAACAGGTTTGTGTAAATATACCAGCTGTGTCCCATAGGCCTAAATTGATAGTTGTGCCTTCAACAACCACATTTGCACTGAAATTATCGAACACCGTTGGAATATAATCCTGATAACCAACCAAAACACAAGACAGAAAATTCAACATTCTTTTAACAAGAATTACACTGTTCCCTCTTTCCTCAACTCACACACACATAAGAGAGTCATGAAGTTTATGACTATCTCAAAATAAACTTAAACTATAAAGTGAAAAATACTCATAGCAAGAAATAATCCATTGATACCGTAGGGAATTTGTTGCTTGTATAACAAATTAGCATGCAGGTTTTGCCTACGGCTCCATCACCAACGGTAACACACTTGATGAACCTTGAAGCATTTGCAGCCATTGGAAACAACACAAAAGAAGAAAATTAAGCTATTCTCAAAAGGGTGTGTTTTGTTTAATTTGACAAGTTTAAAGGTTGAAGCTTTTGAGTGATTCGAAGAGAGAGAAAGAGTGTGACAATCACAATTCACATGATTATCACTCCATGCTAACTGTTGCTGCAGCTTGCGCTTATGAGATAATTTTATTCTCTTATAATTATCCTTTTCTTTTTCATTCAAAAAAAAAGTAAATTTGTTATTTTAGACTTAAATGTATTTTTTATGTTAAGAAAATGTTTATGGGAGAGTTTTCCAATTTTTTATTGTTATTTGGTCCACTAACTTTTCCATGACCCAATGTCTTTTTTGTCAAAGTTTTCATTAAAAAATTGTAGACAGGTCTATTTGGCTAACAACCACTATAATTACATCATATTTTCTATTTTCTTAAATTTTCTTATGAGAACTTAATACATGAATTGATTTTTCAAAACCTAAGTGAGAAAGCTTGAGACCTATGTTCAAAATTGCATGGAGATAAATTTCACACCTAAACAAAAAATTGGAGTAAAAAAAAGGATATAATTCTTTTTATTTCTCCGTCTAAAAATATTTATATGAGAAAGCATCACATAGTTTTTTTTTGTTTCTCAAAACATCCACAAAACTCGAATTCGAATTCTTGTTTATGACACTGTAGTTGTTTTAATTGGGTTGGTTACCGACTCTTAAATCATGCGGATAGATAATAGATTAATACCCCATTGAATCCTGTGGACATATTTTGCCATAGTGATTAATATTTACAAACTTCTTCAAATTGTTTTCTAGAGTTCAGGAAAATGGGTAAATAAGATTAATCCAATAACAAAACTTGTGATTAGTTCAATTTAACAGATTTACTTAACTCATGGAATGATTGAGCAATGATCAGTAAAATTAACTTAATTTTTTATTTAAAACATATCTGTTATAGATTTGATTTTTTAAAACTTATTTGTATAATTGCATAGGTAGATTAAACTCGTTATAATTGCATTGTGAAATATAAATAAATTTAAGTTGTTTTATATCTTTAATTCTGTATAACAAAAATTGTATTTTTTTTATCAGCCGTGATTTTGCAATAGATATTTATATTAAAATTTAGTTATTACATATTTTTAAACAAACATAATATAGGAATACATAAAAGGATAGGTTAACATATTAAAAACCTAAATGTATCAGCAAAATATTAAAAACCTAAATTTATTAAGATAGTAAATATTAGAATAAATGAATTTGACTATGATAAGAACTGATAAAACTACATAATCCACCGTGTTTTTTTACACCTAAACAAATATTTATAAATTTATATACATACATTCATTTAGAATAAATGATTGTAATTATACTAATTTCACTTATAGACGGTGACTATAACATTTGAAACATGAATATAAGTGTAATTAAAATAAACATATATGATAAGTGTGTAATATGCTCTTATTATTACTAACATTTGATAGTATTTTGGTGTCTAACAATATGTATTTGTTTTAGTAATTTTAATATTAAAGATTAAAATTATAAATATATATGCAATAAGTTTTTAAATAGAATATATAAAATTTATTATTAGTAATAATAATAAATTTATTTTAAAAATGTAAAATAAATATGATATAATTTGACTATACTAATGTTCAATAATGAGAAGACGAGACTAAAGAAAATTGCACATCCAGTTAAACCACATATTATAATTTGAATTTATTTAATTGTTAATAACTCAATTATTTTGCTTTTTATTTGATTTAAAGTAGTGATAGTAGTTGAATTCTAAATATTTTAATTTGTTAAAATATAAAATAATATTGAAACTGAGTGAAAAGATGGTTTTGTTTAAATTTTTGTAGCCACTTTTGATAAGATGGATTGTCCAACGATTTAGTTTGTGCTCACAAATTCTATGTTATGCCCCACTTAAAACATTTTAAAAAGTGGTCCACTAGTTTCGATAAATAAATAAAAATTCATAAAACTAAATAAAAAAGAAATTAGTCAAATAAGTTGAAGAGAAAAAACAAAAATAATCTTAACATGTTATATAAACTTAAAGAAATCAAATTATTACAACAAGTTTTTTACAACCACATTTGAATTTTAGCACCTTTTAGACATGTAGAATAAGTTGAATTGTGTTACCTAATAAGAATAATCAGAGACATGCTGAGCATCCGAGTTTCGATGATCAAATAAATATATAATGAAAAAACGTTGGTCATGTTTAAAAACTAGAATGATAAATTTTAATAATAGATAAAGTCACAAATTTAAAATGAATTAGTTCTTTACTAAAAAAAATACTATTGTATGTACAAAAGATGATTAGGTCTAGTATTAATTATCTTTTAGTGGAGTTTTAATTTAGGTGGCACCCCCCTATCTTGGTTGTTCAAAATGAGCGGATAAGAATAAACTTGACCTGTTTTTTCCCTCCTCGTTTCTCAGCTCTGATCTTCCCTCCCCTTTCACATTGAACCCAAACCAAAACCATTTTCAATTTCAATTTCAATTTCATTTACTAATTACTACTAATACTATTTATTATTTAATATAATAAACCCTTCTTTCTTTTTCATATCAATCCAAAAATGGGAGATCACAAACGCAAGCGAGGACGCAAACCCAAAAACCCCTCCCCCGAAACCCTAGACACCGCCCCTAACACCTCCACCGCCACCGTCACCGTCGACAAAGCCTTTAGCGTTGGCAACGTCGAGCTCATCGAAAACCCCTCATCTCCCCGCCTTAGTCGCCGCCGCGGCCGTCCCAAGAAGCTCCCAAACCACTCCGACAAGCCAGTCTCCCCTGCCTCAGAGCGCCGCTTCACCCGCACCGCCGTTGAAAATGGCGCTGACTTCGCAGTCCCCAACGATGCTGCTGCCTCCCCAACGGCCGTGGTGGGGATGGAAGCGGACCCGGCGTGGGAGAGCGTATCCGCGCGGGTGTTGCCGGCGATGGACTCGGTTGTGAAGGTGTTCTGCGTTCACACGGAGCCGAATTTTTCGCTTCCGTGGCAGCGGAAGAGACAGTATAGTTCGAGTAGCAGCGGGTTTGTGATTGGGGGGAGAAGGGTTCTGACGAATGCGCATTCGGTGGAGCATTATACGCAGGTTAAGCTCAAGAAGCGTGGCTCTGATACTAAGTACTTGGCTACTGTGCTTGCCATTGGTACCGAATGTGACATTGGTAACTTATAACCCTAATCTCTTTCTTTACTGCATTGTTACTATGTGTAACCGAATTTGTTCTTTATATTCATGTTTCATGGGATATCTTCTTGTCTTAGAATTCTAGTATACTTTTTGGGAAAATATGATATATAACTTATTTAGGCTTAAGGTTTGCTTGATTGGGAAGCTATCATTCAATAGAGTTCTACTATATGCGCCTTGTTTTGCTGCTGGAGACTGAAGGGGCGTTCGAAGAGCTTATATATAACTTATGTAGGCTTATGATTTATAAGAATAGTTTTTTTAAATATGCTTGCTAAAGAAGCTATGAAAATAGCTTAAGACCTTTTTATAAACACTTTTTAGTTTATTTCTAAATGGAATATTGAAAAGGGGCTTAATTTAGTTGTTTACGTCAGCTTGCCCTGAATCATTCCGTGCACAAGTTGTACATGATATTGGAAAGTCTGGCATAGTTAATTTGTATAATTTATCAACTTGGATTTTTTTTCAAAAGGAGGAATAGAGGAGAGTAGAATTGCATGACAATTATAGTGAAGAATGCAACTATTATATTAAACTAGTTATAGAATCATAAAACAATAAGTTTGAACTACTACAACAACCAAGTTTTACTCCTACTAGGTAGGGTCGGCTACATGAATCGAATGATGCCATAATGTCATATCATAAATCACATCCATTGGCAAAATATTGATCTCTAAATCTATCCTACTCGTTTTGCTATGGTTTTTCTTGGCCTCTCCCTGCCTTTATTAGGTATGCTAACATTCGTTTGATCTACTCTCTTTACCGAGGCTTCTAACGGTCTCCTCTACACATGTTCAAACCACCTAAGATGCATTTCTACTGTCCACAATAGGAGCTACCCTAGCTCCTTTCCTAAGGCATTAATTCCTAATCCTATCTTGGACTACAATAAGTGTGAAATAATTTTGAAAATATAATCGAGGAAATGCATTTGCTTTGAGCTAGAGCGTTAACATCTATGCTGCCTCTACAAATAGAGGGAGTTTCAAATGTTCCAAGTGTTTAAACTTGTCCCCCTGGTAAGAACACCAAATGGAAAGGGCGAGAAAAAGGGCACCAAGAGTAAGAAGGAAAAAAACCAATGATTGAAGTTCAAGCGTGGTAATATGCTTAGTTTCATGCATATGAAACCTCTTCATTATGTGCTTTATCTTTTATATGTGGTAGGATTGGGTGGGGGTTGTTCTTAGAATTACTACTTTACTACATCTCAAGTAGCACAACAGAGGCGTTCTGCTAAACTTTCATATATGAATTAAAATTAATGCATTTGGTTTTATTATTGCAGCCATGCTTACAGTTGATGATGATGAGTTCTGGCAAGGGATGTCAACTGTAGAGTTTGGGGATTTGCCCACACTTCAAGATGCGGTTACTGTTGTGGGCTACCCAATTGGTGGTGACACTATTTCTGTGACCAGTGGTGTTGTATCACGCATCGAGATTCTATCTTACGTCCATGGTTCCACCGAGCTTCTAGGTTTACAGGTTAGGTTGCATCAATAGATCTTCTACCTTTATAATGAGTTTTCCTCACCAAGGTCATTTTTGCAGATAGATGCTGCTATCAACTCTGGTAATTCTGGCGGGCCTGCCTTTAATGATAAAGGAAACTGTGTGGGGATTGCATTTCAGTCCCTCAAGCATGAAGATGCAGAGAATATAGGTTATGTCATTCCGACACCAGTTATCATGCACTTCATCCAGGACTATGAAAAGAACGGAAAATATACTGGTAATATGGTTGCTATACACTAACTTTTAGATTTCTCTTTTACAAGCTGTTAGGCGAGCATGGTAAAAAATGTAGTATCAAACTTGTATGTACCATGATTACTCTTTCTTGAACTGCTGCCAGGGTTTCCTATTCTTGGGATTGAGTGGCAGAAAATGGAAAATCCTGATCTGCGAACAGCAATGGGCATGAGACCCAATGAGAAAGGTGTGCGTATTAGAAGAATTGATCCTACTGCTCCAGAATCGAAGGTTTTGAAACCATCGGATGTTATCCTTAGCTTTGATGGGGTTGATATTGCCAATGATGGAACAGGTGACCGTCATTATAGTTTTATTCATGATATCTAGCTTAGATTTGTTTAGGTCCACTTCTAAAAAGTAATTTGAAAGAACTAATTATTTATTTTATAGTAACTTCTTTTCTATAGCAACTACAATAGACGAAAGTTTTGACAAATGTGTGACCTCTTTTAGTCACTCAGACAGCATTCGTTGAGCATGTCACTGCTCCACACCTTGCCTCTTAAACTATGTTCTGTATGTAAACTGTATATACTACCAGTTTCGTGAGCTAATTATGCAGTTTAACCATGAAGTTTTATGTTGGTGCTCTGCTATCTGTGTGTGTTTAGATAGCAATAGTGGGTGGGGTTGTGTTTATTACCAACTTTCATGTATAAAAAACAGTTTAAGCTTAACATTCAGTTGTATAATTCTTTATAGCTCAGTTGGTAGAGCCGCGGGACATAAAGCGTGAACACCTGAACACCTGAACACCTGAATTCGCTTGTTCCCCTCCCCGTAAAAAACTTTACCTATAAAAAAATTCAGTCATATAATTCTTTGTACTCCTGTGTTTCTTTTCAGTTCCATTTCGCCATGGGGAACGCATTGGTTTCAGTTATCTCATATCCCAGAAGTATAGTGGGGATGATGCAGCAATCAAAGTTTTGCGGAACTCAGATGTTTTCAGATTTGACATTAAACTCCATAGTCACAGAAGGCTCATTCCAGCACACAGCAAGGGCAAGCCTCCCTCATATTATATCATTGCAGGATTTGTTTTTACAGCTGTTTCAGTTCCATATCTTCGTTCTGAGGTTTGTGATTAATCCAATGTCCCTATGCATTCATTATTCAGTTATTGCTTGTCTAGCTGATGCTGTTGTTTTTTTCCTACTTTTTATATTATTTTATGTTCTTTCTATGTTTCTTCCTCCATGTGGTTTTTAAATGTATGGTACTTCTGTGTTATGGATAAATCTTGACCGGACCTGACAACTTGACCTTGTCGCACCTTATCTACTAGAAATGGGGAAAACATTCATTATTTAAACATGAAACTTAAATGCTCTGTAAAAGTGAGTGTAATTGCTGAGGAGATTGTTGAGATATTTAGAAGTGCAACATTGTTGGTGGCATTTATAAATTTCTAGATTGTCTCATGGCATTAGCCATGTATATTACACCTCTTTCTTTTCTTGCAGCTGTATGATCTACTTTTGACATTAATTAATGATTTTGTTAATACTAAGAGCCATACTTTTCCAACTCTTTTTCATGTATTAATAGTATGGAAAAGATTATGAGTTTGAAGCTCCTGTCAAGCTTTTGGATAAACTGGTGCATGCAATGCCACAATCACCAGATGAGCAAGTTGTTGTGGTCTCTCAGGTATGCCCTGTCCCCCATTCTTATTTATGCTTCTTGTAAGTATCTTAACAAGTCTGGTTATTGTTTGAAACAACTAAGGTGCTGGTGGCTGATATCAACATCGGATATGAAGATATTGTTAACACCCAGGTTGGTAATGGCTGTTCCTCCTTGTTTCTTATGCGTTTTTCTTTACTTGCTGGTAGCTATGTTGGCGTAATCACTAAATTCTTAACCGCCTTCTAATCTGTATATTTTTTTGTTAAGGTTGTTGGTTTCAATGGTAAGCCTGTGAAGAATCTTAAGAGCTTGGCCACTATGGTAGAGAGCTGTGATGATGAATATCTAAAATTTGATCTAGAATATGCCCAGGTGCTCTCTCTATCCCTCTCTCTGTTTTAAGTGTCCGCATGAAACATGGCATTGGCTCATTTATTAACTAGTCATCTATGCAGATAGTGGTTCTTCGCACAAAGACTGCAAAAGCAGCTACTCTGGATATTCTTGCAACACACTGCATTCCATCAGCAATGTCTGATGATCTTAAGTCATGATTTGGATCATAATCATGGTAATTCTGCACCTGTGTTTTTGTTTCATGAGCAGCTTGCTGTTTCTGTTTACATATTTGGGTTAAGAAAGATGCAGACTTGTAGGGCTTAGGCTGGACTTAGGTCTTTGTTTAGTTGTTACTTGTTAGATTGCTTCCCTACACTATGTTAGGATTTATGATATATTGTGGTACTCCCTGATGACTCCATTTTTTGCAAGCGAAGATAACAAAGCGGGACTTACATTCATATTTCCCCTTCTCGAATTTTGACTTTGGAGGGAACTGAGCAATGCAGACTTTCATTGCTTTCACCAGTGTGATTTCTTTTTTGACTTGCAATAGAAATATAAAGGATGTTGACTTGGATAGATTAACCATGATATGAACTAGTAGACAACGGTAATGGTTACCCTGAAACGTTGATCTCAGGGTCAGCCTAGTAGAGGGCTCTCTTGTGCTGATGAGGATGATAGTTTCTCAACTTGGACCCCTTTACCATTTTCCTCCTTGGATTGTGCCCACAGTACTGTGTAAACTCCAAAAGGGAATATTCAATACAAAGCAAGTGCCTTCTCAGAAATTTTGAAATAAAACTATTATTGGTACTGTAGTTGCCTTCAATGATGCAATCTATTGTTGACATTTGATGACAAATAATATCTTCCTAGTGTGAATTTCCTGCCAACATGGAGTGTATCACTAAGAAGCAGAACACTCGTTATGGCAGCAATGACAATCCCTACAGGCTGGAACATGGTAACTAAGACAGGTCCTTGACTCCTTTCTTATCTATGCACCAAGTCAGTCCTGAAAATGTCATCACACTTCTGAAAATCAACTGCAGTGTTGTTTTTCACATTTGAATGAGCTTTGCAATGAACTGTCTTGATTTATAACCTATTTATGTGCATTCATGCTTGCTTTTTTGTGTGCTAGTTATGTGCTTACCGAGAGGGTGAGCTTCGGCGCAATGGTAAGATTGCTGCTTAATGATCAAGAGATCATGAATTCAAATCCTTGAAATAACCTGTGTTGTGGGATAAGATTGAATACATCACCTTATCTCACTAGGTGGAAGTTTCGTGCACTGAACCAACTTTTTAGTTATGTGCTTACGGAATAGAATAGAGAGACAACTCAATGTTAGGTATGTGTCCAGAGTTGTGCCATCAACATAGATGGTAATGGTTGGGATGGAGAGGTATACCTACACCTATTATTATATAAGCCTAATGATATATTTACTTGTATACATTTTAAGGTAAGAGAGTCAAGATTAACCAAGTTAGATCAGTGCAGTCTATCTTATTCTTTATCACCTAGGTGCGTGCTGCCATGCCGGTAAAAACCACACGCCATGGCATGTGGTTCAGCATTTGTTTGTTTGCTTACTTTGCTTCTTTATTGACATGGCCAACTCTAACATTTCAATCTCTATCCATCATTCATGTGGAAGATGCCTCCCTTGGTATGCTACTATTCAAAATGGTCTTCACATTTTGACATGCCATGTGTGGGTGCTCAAAATTGGAGATTTGTGGCATGGGAAAGGATCAGAGTTGGCATGTCTATAAATAAGCAAAGTAAGCTATTCAAGTACCAGCATAAGTATTATTAATATACGTTTCAAAGAGAACAATACATTTTCCATGTTTCACCACTGCAAGTAAAAATTGAATAATAATATGTGAGGAAAAGGATATCTAAAACCAAGTTCTCTTCAATTAGAGCCTCCTCAGCCCCCAGAGTAAAAAGATCAACATCCATCAAGCATTGCACAGTTCACCCAACCTTACAGCTTAAATATTCTTGGAAATTAGAATCTTGTTGGTAAAACAGGATGGCAAAGGATTCCATGATTAAATCCTTTATCTTATTATCTATACAGTCTTAATACGAAAATAAAGATGTAAGGGGGAATGCACAAATACTTGAACTAACCCTTCAGTCATATACTAGTCAGTAATGCATAAAAATAGTGAAATCATCATGCATTGAAGAAACTTTGTTCAATCAAAATAAATTAAAATTCCGTTTATAAGTATGAATTAGAAGATACTTATGGAAAACTTGAAAGACTAACGTGATTTTTTCTTAGACCTTGTTAGAGGAAAAATGATACAAAATGATGTCGTTGTGTCTTTTTTTTATAATTGGAAACATTATTTTGCTGGGTTGACAAAATAATTCAGCATAGAATTCCTACGTGTGCAATCAACATGCCATGAAGGTGATTTTGTTAACATTAATAAATAGGGGAATATATGTTTTAAAATTTGGAATCAAAATAATAATTTGAATTTATTGGGGATTAAATTATTCTCCCTCTATCCAATATTTACATTATGGGTGATATGTTAGGTTGCCTAAATTATTTTATTCCTATATGGGAAAAAGGTTTGAAGTTATATGATTTCACAATCAATTTGCGATAAATTTGTCTGATAATAAATATAATCACGTCAACCGTGTTTACTTTTCATATTTTATTCATACCCACATCTCAATAAAAATATCACACAAACTAAAAGAATAATAAAAGTCTTCCCAAATTGGTTATAAAATTTTAGTGAAGAGTTGAATAGTACTTGAAAAATTAATATTAATGCCTTTATATAGTTTGAGGAGTAGAGAATGCATTGTCACAAGTAGTTTTTGATGAACCCTGAACCAAATAAAACAAGGTGGTATCTAACCTGCGAACTAGTGAAAAGTTCGCATGCAAGCGAACTATTTAATAACCATCGGATGAATTGTATATGAATGTGTGCCGTTGATTTTCAACTAGTTACTGGCAACGAAATTTTTAATGAAAGTCGGGATAGAGAATCCCGACTTCTGAAGTCATGAAAGTGGTCCCCGACTTCAGTATAGGTACCATCTAAACGTAGCACCTTCGGACACCAAATCTTGAACATAACCAAGAAAAAAATCAAGAAACGAAGATTGGTTGAGAATGGAGATACTCCAGTGCAGAAAATGGGCAAGGGGAAGCATGAATTGTTTGTGAAATTGGAGTAGAAGGAAACCAATGAAGAGCAGCAGAAGGTTGTTCTATCTATGAAGGACTTCGATGAGAGGAAAAAAATTATCACCCAAAAACAGAACTGTCCACCGTCTCCAAAAATCAGCCAATACTCTCCAATCTAAAAAAAGGATAAGCTAATACTCTCCAACCTCGTCAAATAATCAATTTCATCATTTTGAAGCAGAAGATTTTGTATTTCCTCCTCCATAGATTAGAGACAAAAGACATCTTATCTTCCTTCATTGCACATGAAGCAGAAGATCAAAAGTCGGGCATGTGTGTTCCCGACTTATGCATGGAAGTCGGTGACTTATTTCACGACTTCAGAGATTTACCAAAACCCCACACGGAAGTCGGGGCTGTGTGTCACGACGTCAGAAGTCGTGAAAGATAATACCGACTTCTGCATGTCCATAAATTAAAAAAAAAAACAGTATCCATTTACCACATACTTTAATCCAACGATGGAATCACAATTCGCATCCAAACGAACTATCTTATAGTTTACATTTTAGCAATCACCATAAAACAGATGTAGTCACCAGGCTTTTGGACACGATGAGCACACTTTGAATACACAATTTCCAAAATCATGTTAATATATGTCCCCCTTATATTTTTATAATTTATTTATTCTAAAATATTTATCTCTTGAGTTGAAAGTATCAACATCATAGTAACAATTTGTTAAAAAACCATCTTCATTCTTTATTATATCTCAACTAAATAGAAGAGGTGGAGTGAGATTCAACCAAGAAAAGCAAACTAATTTTGAACCATGAACTTAATAGAAAATGGTGGACTAATAATCAGTAAGCATAAAAAATGGAGAAACTTGAGTACCACTTTACTGTCACTTTTTGGTGACACGTGGTATGACATTCATCTCAGTCTATCTCACACACCCTATATATCTGTTCCTCCACATTTTCATTATTCTCTCTATTTTTGTTGCTTTTCTTACTTTCCTTTCAATTAAATTACTCTCATAACAAACCGAACATCTTCAAACGCTTAAAGATTTCAATTCAAGCAAGGTGTTCCCCCATATAGTATCAGAATATCAGTTATACCTTCTAGATTCCCTGTTTTATTTTCTCTGGGTTTTGATTTTGTAGTAATTTGAACCAAAGTTAAAATTGACCCTTTGTTTTATCTCTATTTTTGGTGAAATGGGTCGACCTTAGATCCTTACATCTTAACCTGTATGAGTTTATTGTACCATGGGTCAAAATTAATGCCTTTTGTCAATTATATAAAAAAAATTGCTTTCATTGCCGCATTGGTTCCTGGAAAGTTAATCAGAGTAAAATAAAAAATTCTGGGAATTATCTTTGTTTGGAATGGGCGTAGTAGTTTTGAAAAAGATTTTAACTTTAACATACTTGTACTTGGTGCCGATGAAGAATGTAGTTGGTACAAACTCGGTTTCACTTAAGGAAGGTTTCGGGTTTGATTATTGTGAATCGGGAAAAAAAATTGGTCTTCTTGTCTTGCTCAAATCGGGTTAGTTCCACTACAATGTGACTTTTAGATACCGAAAGTCTCATTAAAAAGTAGAGAATGCTGCCATATTCTGTATCACACACTCTTCATATCCTCTGCGCAATATTTCTGTAGCTTATTGGACCTTTCTCTCGATGCATTCATCTATAATCCTGTCTTGTCTAAACCACATGCACCTTAGGTGGTTTGGCATGTATGGAGGAGACCGGTAGAAGCTTCCGTAAGGAGAGTAGAGAGTAGATCAAATAGAGGTTAGCCCAATTCCTACAGTAATAGGGAGGCCCAACAAAATCATAGGCAAAACGATTAAGAAAAACTTAGAAATCATTGCTCTATCAATGAATATGATTTATGATATAGTATTATGGCGTCGTTCGATTCATGTAGCTGACCTCACCTAATTGGATAAAGGCTTGGTTGTTGTCGTTGTTCGGTTTCCTACATCTTTATTTCATATGTTAGCATATTGTGAATATCTGTCAGCAAAGCGATGTGTTGGTTTGATATGCGGACACACTGCAACAGATATGTTGTGCTATATCAACGAGTTCCTCATCCTCTTTTTATTTTAATGGAAAACTATTGAGCCTTATGGCTGCACATTTGAAGTGACTTTTGCTTGTAAACCTTCGATTGTGATGAAGATGGGAAAATATATGTAAATTTGGCAAAAACTAACTTTTCTTAATTGTCCTCGTAGCAGGTTGAAATAAGTGTTTTGTTATTTTCAAAATGTCATCTCCAAGCAAGAGAAGAGAAATGGATGTAATGAAATTGTAAGTATAATATATTCTTTTACTATAGTATAAGTTTTTTTTAACTGTTAATCTATAGCCTTATTTTGCAACTTGATGGATATCAGTATGTTTTCAAAGGTAATTGAATTATGTTTTAGTTCAAATTTGTTTTGACTACTGATATGATGTAGAAGCACTTCCCTAAGTTTCGCAATTGGACTTATAAGGAAAAAAAAAATCGTTTTTTTGCATGTAGAGACAGGTCTAGCTATTCTATTATGGTATAGAGTCCAGTCTTGGGCGTAAGGTTTGTGTCAAGTGTTAGAGACCCACATCAGTTGAGTATATGAATGTACCATTGATAATGACTTGGGCGACCCTGCTCCAAGAGCTAGTCAGCTAGCTTACGGGGTAGAGTTAGGACCCATTATTATGATAATCGTCATGTTGCCCTGCGATAGCATCTAAACAATACTTGTTTTAGTGATTTTATTTGCTAGTGAAACCTTTTTTATGCCAATGAATAAATTTGAATTACAGGGACATGATACTTTTTCAAATTACTCATTCTAAAACAATCTTCTTGCCGTCCAGTTTTCTCCTTTCTTTTTCTTTTCCAGTTATTATATCCCTTTCCTTTAGCAGTGGTGTTACCGACATTAGGCAACTAGTGAACCTTTGCCAGTTTCTAATGGGACGATATAATTGTAGATTGAGTAATGGTGCCATTTACTCTTGATTGCGATATCATTTGGGCATATTCTTGTTACCCAAATAAAGGTTGGGTATTGATCCAACATGGTGCTTGCTATGGCATCATGTCATCATCGTGGACTGGTGGGTGTTGATGTAGATTCTTGATCAGAGAACGAAGGGAAAAGTTTGAGTTTGTTGCTAAACTTATGGCTAAAGAGCATGGTTGAAATTGATAACATTGAATGATAATGGAAGTGTATACGGCATAGATTTAATTTAAAATATGTACCTAAAAACATTCCTTCCTTCTTTTACAGGATGATGAGTGATTATACAGTGGAGACGATAAACGATGGGCTCAATGAATTCAATGTGGAATTTCATGGTCCAAAAGAAAGTAATGTTGAAATTCTAGAGCTAACTTAGTCTTTTGTTTGATGAAACTGCACTATATGAAGAATTGGTTACTAATTGAACGTTTTCATAAGTTAGATGAAAATTTTCCTTTTCCTTTCTCTCTGAAGTACAAAAAATATGAGGGCAAACAACCTTAATCAACGGTCTCTCTCTATTAGCATAGATGTCTTCTAATATTTGCATGCTTTACCTTGTCTTTTATCAGGTTCTTTATCTTTAAAAGGGACGTGAGTGCAAAGACTAATCACTCATCTTTGAGCTATTTGGTTGCTCCTTCATTCATTACATTTATGTGATTATTGCAGGCCTTTATGAAGGTGGAGTTTGGAAAATTCATGTTGAGCTTTCGGAGGCTTATCCATACCAATCTCCCTCTATTGGCTTTGCGAACAAAATATTCCACCCAAATGTTGATGAGTTGTGAGCACTATGTTATTGATCTTTGTCCTTCTTTTCTTCAATGGGAGGGGGTCTAGTGTAAAATGTAGTTTGAGCGCTGGTACAGTTTGGAGGTTGATTTAATACAAATAGTTTTGGGACCTATTTATAGTATTTATCATATGAAGTGCTTAATGGTCTATATATCTGTTTTTTAAACAAAATCTGTTAAAGTTGTTTGTCATTGCTTTGGGATTTAGTACAAGAGGGAAATAAAATTTCTTGAAAGTATTAAGTCACAACAACAACCTTCGATTTGTAGGAGAGGGAAATAAATGCATGGGTTATGGCTGATTCTGCTTTGTACATTTCATCAACTGCAGATCTGGCTTCGTGTGCTTGGATGTCATTAACCAATCATGGAGTCCAATGTTCGGTAATTCCATTATGGGCTGTTCATAGTAAAAGTATGAAGTATCCAGCATCTAAAATTCCATTGTTTTGTCATATTCTTGTGTATGCACAAACTTGTAAATGCATAATTACGTGTGTGACGATTTTGCAGCATGTTCACCTTCACTAGTCGGCCCTCTCCTTAATATTATTGATCTGATTTCCTTGTATTTGGTTTTTATAGATGATCGAGGTTTCTGTTTTTTCAGATCTTATAAATGTCTTTGAAGTTTTTCTTCCACAACTATTGCTTTATCCAAATGCTTCTGATCCTCTCAACGGTGAAGCAGCATCGTTAATGATGAAGGATAAAAAGCTGTATGACCAAAAAGTTAGAGGTGAGTATACTGTTTGTTATGCTAGATTTCTAACAATTTAAGATAGCTTTCGGAGCAGTGCCTATATGCTATCGTGGTAATTTTTATATGAATGGCTTAATTTCTTAGGCAGAAACTGACTTAGACTTTGGCCCTTCACCAAGTATAATTGTCCCCTGATGATAACACCGTCCTAATGCTCTATACCCATGTCTCTCTCTTGCTCTTTCGAGCTTATATTTTCCCTCGTTTTTTAACACCTATATCATTAAATGCTTTACTACTACATATTTTGATGAAAGGCTGAATAATTCAACCAAGAAAACCCAACACAATTATGGTAGTTGGAAAAGGCTTTGTTGCTAGAGGTTATACTCACTTTGGTGATCTTTCTGCCTCAAAAGGAATTAGTCTCCGATTGTTGGCTGTGAATAACCTTAGTACACGCAACTGAATAATTCAAATGTTATGATACTTTCTGTACTCAAGATTGCTCCACATATTTTTGAATATTACGATTTTTCGACAAAAACCGGATCGTTTATTTGTGATGAGAAAAGATATGTAAAATAATGCTGCTCTATTTGTGGAGACAGAGTACTGTGAGCGGTATGCGAAGAAGGAAAACATTACCAACTCTACAGCTGATGAGGATAGTGATGAGGAAGACATGAGTGAAGAAAAAAGTGGATCAAGTGATGTTGATGACATTGCTAGCCATGCTGATCCTTAATTCAGTTTAGTTTGGATCTGAAACTTTTTAAGGTCCATTTAGCATCAATAATAGCACTATTACATGTTTACTTGTTAAATTATAAGATAAGATATGTAGGGTTATTTACTATTCTTTATGCCTGTTAATTGCAATTCTTTTTCTTGTAATGAATTGACCAAACAAAAATTTATTGTCTTATTCGATAATTCTCGCTAATGAAAACATGATTATCAATTAAACTTTGTTATTAGTTTTTTTTTTCATTATCATTGTTGTAGGATAACGTGTGGGACAAGATCTGATACAACAAATCTATGTTTGAATTGACTAGGGTATATTCAATAGATGGAAATTTAAAGTAATATCCATATGTGAATTTCTAAGTTGTTCTGACCTCCCTTTCTTTTCATGATCTCTTACCCTTACAATGCAGTTTTAATCATATTCTACGTTTGTCTTTCAGTATTTGGAAAAGCAAAGAATGCCAAAAGTAAAATACACACTGAAAAAATTGGTTGTGACTCGTGAGCACAAAAGAAAGACAATTTTGATAATTGACAAATTTACTTCATTGCTAAAAAAAATCAAAATCGGGGAACAACTCTTGCTGTATTGTGTGTACCAATGTAGTATTATATATACATTAATTAAGTTCCACCAAACGTAATTAGGACGTCAAGTTAATCATTTACAGTATTTTCGTTTTGGTTGGTAATGATTTTTGCAACTTATTTTTGGTCAATATTGACTCTCAAGGAATATATGAAGGGACATCTTGCTCTTACATTTCATTGAGTTGCCATTTTATCTAATGGTGTGGGTTGGAAAATGGTACGTTGAATTTACTATACTTGAAGAATCAAAAACTGTAAACATTCAAGAATGATGAGACTTGAGAGTAGGTGTTTTAACATCTTCTGGTCATTTTAATTATGTTATTTTCTTTCAGGAAAAAATGCATGCATCATGTATGAGTTCTATACATTGTTATTGAATCATTCATCATTCATATTTAATCATTACTGACGCTGAACAAAAAGTAAAAGTGTATGATGTAGTGTCTATGCATAAATCTTAATACTGACCGTGCATAGACATTAAACTCTATTTTCTGATCAGGATTATAAGTGTTAGTAGTATAATAGTGTTATTTAGATAATCCAAAATACAATAATGTTTCTTATAATTAATCAAATTATTTCTATATTTTTAATTTTTTATCTTAAAAAAAATTCATCTAAAAATCCCAGGGAAATTTAAAATTGTCATAACCTGAATGCCAAAATAGCATTATTGTATAAGCATATCAATAATAAGTATTGACAACCCCTCATGGTATACATTGAGTTAGATTCATTATTTCCATAATTAAATTATTTTGTCCGGGCATAATATGAGTGTTAATTACTTCAAAGTACTTAACTATATTCAAAATTGTTTTCCTATATTTGGTATTTAAACCCATCTGTTGGTTAGGCTGGATTAACCCCTCCATCAGTCCATTGCATGGTCAATAACATAATAGTGGCTTAATTAACTTAATTGAAATGTATTCACAATTACTTAATATGTCACCTTAGGTCCAATAATTAAATGAAAATGTTAACATGTGCCATAAGAAAATTATTTAAGTAAGAGACATGCAAAAACAAAGTTAATTCATTTCAAATATTAATTATCTCGTTTTTGTATTCTTGAACAATATTATGAAGAAAAATCCCATAACTAAATAGTGACAAGTCCTCCAATATCAATATAAGAATATTGTGCAACTTATGAACTACTACAGGCGGAGACAAATTGATTTATATATATTGGACAATTAATAAAAATATAATGTTGACTAATCAATAAAAATGCATGATGTAAGTTTGTATTTCAATATCTAATAATTAATAATGACATATAATGATCAAAGATGTTTAATAGGAAAAAAAATGTAAGGTGTAAGATAGTGATATGATATTCAATATGGAGAAACAGTTGCTAACCCTTTGAAAGTAGCAATAATAAAAAATGAGTAAAGCCCTCAAGAAGTTGACACTAACCATGTGTGACTCTTTCAAGAAGCCAGTAGCCAAAGTTGTTACTTTCTTATTCTCAATGAATGTGATCCATATTCCATAGTACTACACAAATTTGTTGTTTTATATAGCCAAGTGGTAAAACTGTAATGTAAGGTCTCTAAGTGATAATGTCAAAGTTGATTATAGAAGTGTTCTTCTAATTTCACTTTTGTGATCATCCAAAAACCTTCAAACAAGTAAACCAAAAAATATATAGTCACTTCAGTGAACAGGAATCTAACTCTGTTGCTGCAAAAATGGGTCTAAAACTCTTTTTGGTACCCTTCATTGTTATATTTTTGTTCTTTCCAATGACTTATTCAGAAGATGGAGTGGTGAAGCAGGCACTAGTCAGATTCATGGATCAACTTGCAGTAGGGAGTCCACAGAGGAATGCATGGTACTGGGGTTGGAACCTTGCTTCTGATCCATGCACTAGTATTTGGCAAGGTGTGACTTGCTCTGAAGAGGGGTATGTGGAGGCTATAGTTCTTGATGGATCCAGCTTATATGGAACTATAGACTTCACTTCTCTTTGCAAAGCTATGTCTCTTCAAATCCTTAGCTTGAACAGAAACAGTTTACATGGATTTATATCAAAGGACATAGGAGCTTGCAAGTCCTTGACCCATTTGTATTTGAGTGAGAACAACTTCTCTGGTGATCTTCCAAGTTCTCTTGGAGGACTGGAAAATTTGCATTGGCTTCATGTTGCAAACAACAAATTCACAGGAGAGCTTCCTAATATGGTTCATGTTCCAGGGTTGATATCTTTACTTGCTGAAAACAACAAATTCAGTGGTGAAATTCCAGACTTTGACTTCTCCAAACTTATGGAGTTTAATGTCTCCAACAACAATTTGGAGGGTCTGATTCCTGATGTGAAAGGAAAATTCCAATCAGACAGTTTTTCTGGAAATCGAAATTTATGTGGAAATCCACTTCCAATGGCCTGTCCCCCTACCCCTCCAAAGAAAGATAGAGAATCACTCATCAATAGTTTGGCTATTTATTCAGGTTATGCACTTCTTGCTTTAATTATCCTGTTTTTCTTTGCCTACAAATTGATAAGGAAATTCAAGGCCAAAAAAGAACCATTAATTGTTAACAAGGAAGTGACACATGAACCTAGTGGTGTAACTCCTACCGAATTTTCCTTCGAAAATAAGAGTGGCATTGAGATGAAATCGGAGTATTCAATGACATCCCTTGAAAGTGAAATGAACACATCAACTCTTGTTGTTCTTTCAAGCCCAGGACCATATGCATTGCGATTTGAGGACATACTCAGAGCACCAGCTGAGTTGGTTGGGAGAGGAATGCATGGAAGCCTCTACAAGGTGTGGCTAGACAATGGAGTGTTCTTAGCAGTCAAGAGGATCAGGGATTGGGGAATTTCTAATCAAGATTTTGAGAGAAGGATGAACAAGATTAGCCAGGTGAAGCATCCTTATGTAATGTCACCTGTTGTATATTATTGCTCCAGGCTAGAGAAGCTCCTAGCATATGAATACATGGAGAATGGGAGTCTCTTCAAGATGCTCCATGGTGAGTTCTTCTAATCCAAAATTTGCTTATAATCCAAATATCTAAATGATGACATTGAACACATTGCACTTATGAAAATTATAAAAAGAAGTTCCTTTAGCTTATTTAAAGAGAGTTTATTGAATTTGCGCTGAGCTAACCTGTTTACTGAAACACAACCATTTTCCAGTAAGAAGCTCATTGCCTTTAATCTTGTGAGACATATCTCTTGATGTTTTGCTTTTCTTTAGAGCTATCATTTTCGAACATGGTAGAAATTCAACCTACATTGAAATGTAGCCTTAATGAATGCATCTAAGATTCTAACCAAATATTTTGCTAAACCTTAAATGCTATGTTAGGATCTCAAAGTGGCCAATCATTTGACTGGGGAAGCAGACTTAGCATTGCTGCCAATATAGCTGATGCTTTGGCATATATGCATGAGGAGCTTCGTGAAAGTGGAATAGCTCATGGTAACATAAAATCAAACAACATTTTGTTTAGCAAAAATATGGATCCATGCATAAGTGAATATGGTCTAATGGTGATTGAAACTCAAGCTCAGAGTGCTTTATCTCGCACAAGAAGTAAAAAAAGCAACAATGTCACTACTCATGGTGCATATAGCACCTTTAAAGTTGATGTATATGCCTTTGGTGTGATACTTCTTGAGCTGTTAACAGGAAAAGTAGTTCAAGAAAACAGTGGATTTGATCTGGCTCAATGGGTGAATTCAGTGGTCAGAGAGGAATGGACTGTTGAAGTTTTTGACAAGCACTTAATCTCTCAAGGTGCAAGTGAAGAGAGGATGGTGAACATGTTGCAAGTGGCATTTAAATGCATAAATCCTTCCCCAGATGAAAGACCAAGCATGATTGAAGTTGCAGCTATGACAATTTCTTTGAAAGAGGAAGATGATAGATCATCCATAACCTTCTAGCCATGAACAGGACATTAGTTATACATTTATATTCTCTATGTCTGTAATTTTTTTTAGTTTCAACTATTAAGCAGATATTAATCAGTATCCGTTTCTATGAAAAATATTATAATATTTATAAAATTAATTAATATTTTTATATTTTCTCCACACTCCACTGGTGCAAGTCTCGTGCATTTGGTCACCATTTTTTATCCCAAAGCCCTGAACCAAACCCACCATTCTGACTGTTTGCTGGTGGTGTGGGGACTGAGGATGAGATGCTGGCCGGTAACTTACAAAACCGGGCTTCAAATTTGCAGCATGATAACCTCAGATATGGAGATATGAAGGATTGAATTCTCATCATGGTCAAGAATCTTCAGCATGAAGCGAAATAATGGTTTGAAACTAGTTGTCAACAACCAGAGTATCAACATATGGCATCTGCATGGTATCATGTGACCTATCACCCAAAATATGTTCACGAAAGCTCCAGCTTTTTGAACTTTCCATGGATAGTTGGTGACATTTTATTGCATATAAAATCTGCTAACAGTAGAGCTCAAGATGACAACTTACTCTAATCTGGTTCATCTAAGAGGGGAAATTCTTTTTGAACCCACATCATTCTTAATGCCATCAGGATTGCACTCTTTTTTACCACTCCAACCAAACATGAAAAAGCTGCCATCTGAAGATAATTGGGCAAAAAGGGAAAGGGCTAGTAAAATCTATGACGGTGCTCTATTACTGTCTAGATTTCACTCTCATAAACCCAATTTAACAATGGCGAAACAAACATCAGTTTCTTCAGTGTTATGTTTCTCAGAAGGGATATGGGGTAGGAAAAGTTAAAAAAACAGACAAAAACAAGGTTAGAAAACTAGGACAAGTGCACAACAAAACAATTAGCAATAGCTAAATGACTTCATAAGTTCACAGCATACAAAAAGTATAAATTGCGATGGAAATGTAAAAACAAATAGAAGTTATATATCTCCAACAATTAACACCTAAGTTAAAGCATCTTCATATAGCAGCATCCACTGCTTCACAACTAGTAGTCTAGTAATCAGTTTATACGTAACTAATTAAGTAGTATTTTCAGCATCAAACACAAACAGAAAATTACCCGAGGTTGAACTCACAATCACAGAGGTAGTACATTCCCAAGCTCACGACCACGATGAAAGGTCCAGAAAATGTCGCCTGCAGCATCTGATTTGCCATCATCAATAGCAACGGCACCAAATATTGCTCGAAACGCACTGCATACCACAGCAGGAACAGAGGAATTGGTCTTTGGAGAAACTCTAACCACCTTGTGCAAGGCCAACCGCATTCCATCCACAGCACACGAAGATTCGACATTGGAGATTTGAGACAATTGATGGTTCAGCTCTTTGGAAGAAACATCAATGTCTTTCGAAAGAGAGCGAAAGGACACAGATGCTTCAATGACATTGGCACCAAGAATGCTCAAAGCTTTGTTGTTCTCCTCGGAGAATGAAGCGTGTGTCACGGCACGACGAAGAAGACCAATGTTTTTGAAGCTATACCTGATGAATATAAATAATTAAATATTAATCAGTTTATTCACATTTAGATAAAATTCGGGATAACATTTCACATTAGTCACACATAGATATGAGATAATGTACCCAAAAAAAGATATGAGATGATGTATTAAAATAAAATAAAAAAGAAGCGGAAGAAAGAAAAGAAAAAGAAATGAAATGAGAGACCCTAGTTGTTTCTGGAGGGTTTCGAGCGCTGTTGAGAAAGGAGAGAATGATTTGAAGTGAAGTATAGTTGTTGCTTGTCCTTGAAATTGAGGAAAGGGTGCAATGAGTAAGAGAACGAAGATGGTGAAGGCGCGAGATGATGCCATTATGGAGGTTCCTGCTTCTTCTTCTTTCTTCGGAGTCCAAGTGAGGTCGTTTTAGTTATTACCAATTTTACTTTCCCAAAGAAAGGAGGGTGAACTTTTCCATTAAAGCGTTAAACGACAACACGTTTCACCCTCTATTTACGATGCTTTTTGCTTTATACCATGTATGTATGTATGTATGAATGAGATTCAATGTGCAATTGCCAATTTTGTCTATACATGCCCAATTTAGCTTTCATCTAAACAAATTTATTTTATTCATACTTCCTCCCCAAAACTTTTGCTTTTTTAAATTTATCAATTTTTTTAAACTTACTTTTCATTCTAGTCATTAATTCTAACAAAATTCAATGGTTTTAATTAATGAGTAAATTTAGATTATTATATATCCATAGAATTAATTACTATAATAAAAAGTAAATTTAAAAAATTTACTCTTTGAATAGATGTATCCTAATTCATGCGAGAATAATGGAAGTACTACATGCACGGGTGACATATTTTTAAATAAAAGCTTGTAAATAATTTCTATATTGTATGTTCTGTATTGACTAACATAGTATAATATTTATGCACTGAGTATACACAGTCAATACATTATTTACCCTTCATTTTAATTATTTTTTTTAATAATAGAAAATGAACGATAAATGATATAATGACAGTGTAAAAAAAATTATATTTTCAGTGTAAATATTTTTTTTCTCTAATTAATAATGTTTCCTTAGAAAACTAATCATTCTTGAAAAGCAAATGTTTATATAAAAAATATATAAAATTTTGTTTCAAATTAAAGAAAGAAAAGCATTAAAAAGGAATATCTAACAAGTTCGGTATGCGGTATACCACACAATAGAGTTCAACAAGAACTAGAGGAATTTCATTAGTTAATGGAAGTGTAGGCTATATAAGAATGTGCCCATCAAACCAATTACATGAAATTAGCAAATGGAAGTGGCAGACTAAACTGAATTCATGAGTCATGACCAATAAATAAAAAACTATGGTATTATGTTCAAGAAATAATACCAGATATTATGAGCCCATCTACAGCCATAATATTATTTTTTGAGTCATGAACAAGAAATAAACAGCTATGGTCGTAATATATATATATATATATATATATATATATATATTTATAGTTGCTCTAGGGATTTTGATGGAGTAATAAGAAGGGCAAACGGAACACTTTATGGTCTTGCTGCAAGTGTATTCATTAAGACTAATCATGATGGTTGTTATTAATGTTATTCTTAATTGAATAAGAATATTCTTATTTTATCTGACTTTTGTTCTTAAATAAAAATAATTATTGGTTGTTTTCAGTCAAAAGAAAGAGAGAAGGGAGATATATATTGTTATTATTTTACAAAATGTTATAATAAATTATAAAATAATGTGTGTGATACTTTATACTCTAGGAACGTGCACACAGCAAACACCTTGATGCGGGCACTGGGAGTTGGAACTGTATGGTGGATTCCATTTGGAAGATACAAGATGAGTGAAATAGGCAGAGAGAAAATTATCTGAGTCTTCAAAACCACCTTCAAAGTGAAAGCTGCTGTTGAGCACTTGAAGAATCCCCCGTGGCTTTAATTAAATAAGCTAAACTTTGTTCCTTGTGCTTTCAATAATAAACAGTGATGAGGCACAATAGTCTATTTGTAATTATGGAGTGTGAATTGCCTTGCTTAGCTTTGGTTGGAACTCAATGAAAAGTTTAAATTCTAAGTCTCTCACGTAGCTATTTAAATTAAATATATTGTTATGTTAGCTAGAGTTAGTTAGCTCAGAAGTACTCTAGCAATTAAGGAAGAGGATAAAACGAATTCATTGGAGTTCAGGCTCAACCCTCTCATTTCAATATGCTATTTACAAATTCTATAGTTTTTAAATTTAAATTACACCTCCATTGATTATTGAGAAAGAAACGGTGCATCAGAATTTTTTTACATGAAAGAGATGAAACAAAAAGTAATGTACAGTGAAACTCTTACATTGGCCCCACCACACAGAACAGAGATCACCTTACCTCTATTCCACCACACACCCTTCAAAATTGGGATAAGTATATGTTTGTTTCAAACATGTCTCAAATCTTGTTATATTTCAATAAAAATATATTATATCAATTAAAAATTAAATATAGTTTATGTTTCATTGTTATTCTTACACAAGATTTAAGGCATAGTTAGGAACAGCTAGTGAAAATTGAGGGAGTGAATGTACCAAAATATCTGCTTTCTGGTACCGACTCATTGTGTTTGTGGGACAAGCTACCGTCCCTGTCCTCTATCTATGATGGAAGATTATCAAACCCAATAAAATAAGATGAAAGAACCAAAGCACTATGTGATAATATATTGAAGTAAAAAGAAAAATGAAAATTTTCTTAGTGGACAACTTCTTCTACTTTATATTTTTTCTCAATACCTTTTTTTAGGTCTCTCGTGTCTAAAATTATTCTTTAGAAATTAGAGTATCATTATTAGGATTTATAATAATCTTAAATATTTTAATGATAAATGAAGTGTCAATATGGAACATGAGAAAAATTACAAAAATATATGAAGAATTTCAAAATAAAATTTATCCAAATAGTAATAAGTGGTACCCCTAAATGACTTAAAATATGCTTAAATTATTTTCGCAATCATTCATATATTTCATGTATCACATCATTTGACTATAGTTTAATCCGTTAGGACAATATTTAACATTGATTTCCTCAGTGTGAAACCTTTAATTTAGTTGGACCAAGTCATCCTTGCAAGTCTTAAATTTAAAAGCTATGGCTAAGTAGATAAGTGTGAAATAATAGTTGTATTTTAGCAGTTTCTCCTTATAATAATCCACTTTGGTGTCATCGTGGCAATACAAGAAACGTAGCTTAAAGCAATGTTTAATAACAATTGTAATCAGTGTGTAGATTAGAGACACGACCATAACAATGATGTTGCGTATTACGCGTTAGTCATTTTCCAATTTTGAAGCACGAATAATATACTGATTTCTTAAGGCATGCAAAAGGAATTTTATGGTTGGGGAAGTTATTAAAGGAGAAATGATACCAAAATCATATATTAAAATGTTTCTATTATTACCTATCTCGCATTGGAGCAGTTCATACGAAAGCAGACAAAAACATTTACAATCAAACTGCATATTCTGGTAAATTTATGACATTTCTGTGTATCTCACAAAAAAACACATGAGTACTTTAAGAAATTAGGAGAGGCAAATTTATGTCATTTCTGTGTATTTCACTCTACTATTATTACCTTATGTCATGCGTCATTCGTGGGGCATTGGTCGACATTCTCTATAGTTGGACATGTGCCCCACCAAATTTTCTACAAAATTACATTTCTTATAGTTTGGAAAATAAAATAATGTTTTAAAATTCCGTGGTTATGGTACAATACTTTGTAAAAGAATCTTTGTCCCAAGATAATTCTATTCTCATGTACCTAGCCAACCAAATTATATAAAATAATGTGAAAATATTAATTTATGTTATTATAATATTTCTTTTTAATTAAATTAAATTTTTTAATTGATTGGGGACACCAAATAGAACGGGATTAATCTCAATACTTTACCACAAAATCTCTTATATGAAATACATTTTGTAAGATTGAGTATCTCATGTACATAATAATATACTATATATTATATTTATAGATTATGTTGTATCACCCAGCATCTTAAAATTCACTTATTCATGGTTGCTTTCACCATGCGAGCTCCAAATGCACACGTTGAGACTTGATCACATGTCTCATTTCATGTATCAAGTCAATCAAAATATACTTTTTTGTTAATTTTTGTTTTAAATTTTTTTTCTTTTATTTATATATAAAAATGTAATAAACTTGAGACAGGGAATAAAACACAATTGATAACAAGTTGTCTTTCTCTCTATGTTTTGAATCAAAAACTTAACTTGGTTTACAAAAGACTTCTACGGTTCCACTATCTATATTATTCGTTTGGATTCGCGCGCGAGGGGTATTGTAGTTTTCCTTGTCACATACCCAAAAACGCGTTAGATGGGGCATTATATCATTGGTCCACGTCAAGCGTATTGCTTTTTCCGTCAATAACATGAAATGAAATAATTCAATAAGCCATTGCATGGATTCATGACCACATATCACAAATAAAATGAGCAGAGGGAAATTATACGGAAATTGGGTAATCAGATATTTTTAGTCCATGAGATAACCTATTTGATTTATGTTTGACCATGTCGATATCCATAATTTGAAATTTTGAATAAAACAACAAAAGTGTTAAATGTAGAAGTCTAGAAAGGGTAAAGTTCTCTTATACTCAAATATCACTTAGCCTAACAATTTATTATAAAGTATAATAAGATTTGTATTACCTATTTTAAAGAGGGAATGCTTATTTGATTATTAAATATTTATATATTTATACTTATATATATATATATTTATAGTTGCTCTAGGGATTTTGATGGAGTAATAAGAAGGGCAAACGGAACACTTTATGGTCTTGCTGCAAGTGTATTCATTAAGACTAATCATGATGGTTGTTATTAATGTTATTCTTAATTGAATAAGAATATTCTTATTTTATCTGACTTTTGTTCTTAAATAAAAATAATTATTGGTTGTTTTCAGTCAAAAGAAAGAGAGAAGGGAGATATATATTGTTATTATTTTACAAAATGTTATAATAAATTATAAAATAATGTGTGTGATACTTTATACTCTAGGAACGTGCACACAGCAAACACCTTGATGCGGGCACTGGGAGTTGGAACTGTATGGTGGATTCCATTTGGAAGATACAAGATGAGTGAAATAGGCAGAGAGAAAATTATCTGAGTCTTCAAAACCACCTTCAAAGTGAAAGCTGCTGTTGAGCACTTGAAGAATCCCCCGTGGCTTTAATTAAATAAGCTAAACTTTGTTCCTTGTGCTTTCAATAATAAACAGTGATGAGGCACAATAGTCTATTTGTAATTATGGAGTGTGAATTGCCTTGCTTAGCTTTGGTTGGAACTCAATGAAAAGTTTAAATTCTAAGTCTCTCACGTAGCTATTTAAATTAAATATATTGTTATGTTAGCTAGAGTTAGTTAGCTCAGAAGTACTCTAGCAATTAAGGAAGAGGATAAAACGAATTCATTGGAGTTCAGGCTCAACCCTCTCATTTCAATATGCTATTTACAAATTCTATAGTTTTTAAATTTAAATTACACCTCCATTGATTATTGAGAAAGAAACGGTGCATCAGAATTTTTTTACATGAAAGAGATGAAACAAAAAGTAATGTACAGTGAAACTCTTACATTGGCCCCACCACACAGAACAGAGATCACCTTACCTCTATTCCACCACACACCCTTCAAAATTGGGATAAGTATATGTTTGTTTCAAACATGTCTCAAATCTTGTTATATTTCAATAAAAATATATTATATCAATTAAAAATTAAATATAGTTTATGTTTCATTGTTATTCTTACACAAGATTTAAGGCATAGTTAGGAACAGCTAGTGAAAATTGAGGGAGTGAATGTACCAAAATATCTGCTTTCTGGTACCGACTCATTGTGTTTGTGGGACAAGCTACCGTCCCTGTCCTCTATCTATGATGGAAGATTATCAAACCCAATAAAATAAGATGAAAGAACCAAAGCACTATGTGATAATATATTGAAGTAAAAAGAAAAATGAAAATTTTCTTAGTGGACAACTTCTTCTACTTTATATTTTTTCTCAATACCTTTTTTTAGGTCTCTCGTGTCTAAAATTATTCTTTAGAAATTAGAGTATCATTATTAGGATTTATAATAATCTTAAATATTTTAATGATAAATGAAGTGTCAATATGGAACATGAGAAAAATTACAAAAATATATGAAGAATTTCAAAATAAAATTTATCCAAATAGTAATAAGTGGTACCCCTAAATGACTTAAAATATGCTTAAATTATTTTCGCAATCATTCATATATTTCATGTATCACATCATTTGACTATAGTTTAATCCGTTAGGACAATATTTAACATTGATTTCCTCAGTGTGAAACCTTTAATTTAGTTGGACCAAGTCATCCTTGCAAGTCTTAAATTTAAAAGCTATGGCTAAGTAGATAAGTGTGAAATAATAGTTGTATTTTAGCAGTTTCTCCTTATAATAATCCACTTTGGTGTCATCGTGGCAATACAAGAAACGTAGCTTAAAGCAATGTTTAATAACAATTGTAATCAGTGTGTAGATTAGAGACACGACCATAACAATGATGTTGCGTATTACGCGTTAGTCATTTTCCAATTTTGAAGCACGAATAATATACTGATTTCTTAAGGCATGCAAAAGGAATTTTATGGTTGGGGAAGTTATTAAAGGAGAAATGATACCAAAATCATATATTAAAATGTTTCTATTATTACCTATCTCGCATTGGAGCAGTTCATACGAAAGCAGACAAAAACATTTACAATCAAACTGCATATTCTGGTAAATTTATGACATTTCTGTGTATCTCACAAAAAAACACATGAGTACTTTAAGAAATTAGGAGAGGCAAATTTATGTCATTTCTGTGTATTTCACTCTACTATTATTACCTTATGTCATGCGTCATTCGTGGGGCATTGGTCGACATTCTCTATAGTTGGACATGTGCCCCACCAAATTTTCTACAAAATTACATTTCTTATAGTTTGGAAAATAAAATAATGTTTTAAAATTCCGTGGTTATGGTACAATACTTTGTAAAAGAATCTTTGTCCCAAGATAATTCTATTCTCATGTACCTAGCCAACCAAATTATATAAAATAATGTGAAAATATTAATTTATGTTATTATAATATTTCTTTTTAATTAAATTAAATTTTTTAATTGATTGGGGACACCAAATAGAACGGGATTAATCTCAATACTTTACCACAAAATCTCTTATATGAAATACATTTTGTAAGATTGAGTATCTCATGTACATAATAATATACTATATATTATATTTATAGATTATGTTGTATCACCCAGCATCTTAAAATTCACTTATTCATGGTTGCTTTCACCATGCGAGCTCCAAATGCACACGTTGAGACTTGATCACATGTCTCATTTCATGTATCAAGTCAATCAAAATATACTTTTTTGTTAATTTTTGTTTTAAATTTTTTTTCTTTTATTTATATATAAAAATGTAATAAACTTGAGACAGGGAATAAAACACAATTGATAACAAGTTGTCTTTCTCTCTATGTTTTGAATCAAAAACTTAACTTGGTTTACAAAAGACTTCTACGGTTCCACTATCTATATTATTCGTTTGGATTCGCGCGCGAGGGGTATTGTAGTTTTCCTTGTCACATACCCAAAAACGCGTTAGATGGGGCATTATATCATTGGTCCACGTCAAGCGTATTGCTTTTTCCGTCAATAACATGAAATGAAATAATTCAATAAGCCATTGCATGGATTCATGACCACATATCACAAATAAAATGAGCAGAGGGAAATTATACGGAAATTGGGTAATCAGATATTTTTAGTCCATGAGATAACCTATTTGATTTATGTTTGACCATGTCGATATCCATAATTTGAAATTTTGAATAAAACAACAAAAGTGTTAAATGTAGAAGTCTAGAAAGGGTAAAGTTCTCTTATACTCAAATATCACTTAGCCTAACAATTTATTATAAAGTATAATAAGATTTGTATTACCTATTTTAAAGAGGGAATGCTTATTTGATTATTAAATATTTATATATTTATACTGTTACTGCATAAAAAATTTCCTCTTTATTATATAATAAAAATTGTTACAAATAATAATTAACTAAATAAATAAGGAGGTATCAAAATTAAAGTCCCTTGATATGAAGTAAGAAGGTCATGAAGTGGTTGCGTTCAAGTTGAAGCTCCCTAAGCACGTGGCCACATCCAATTAATCAGCTTATGTCGGTTTATTAGGGGCCCTGCCATTGATATCAAACTCGTTGTGCCTTCCTCCAATTCAAAGGCAAAATCCAAATCCACTCACGTCGTTACCTTCCTCAGTCTCAATCCCAAACTAACAGACCCACCAAAATCAAATGAATTTCTTTATTTTAAATTATAAAAGGAGTTCAATCAACTAACCACGTGTCCCTTTGAAATGGAGTTTCCTTCTTTAAATATAAAAAAACAAGATACTGAATACATCATAACTTAATTTTTTTGGCTCTTCATGTTGGTACCAAGTGAACCCAGATATTTCAAATAATATAGGATAAATGGGAACAATTTCAATATTTAAATACATAATATGTTACGATAAAAATCTATAATAGTGAAAAATAATTATTCAATAGTCAAAAATCTATAATACAATTATTAATGACTAGATTAGATGACATATTTTACTAGTAATTTAATTAATACTACACTGACTAATGTTCTACTAATGATCATGTAATAGTGAAAAATAATTATTTCTAATAAGGTTATTATTTTTATCAAATGTAGACTACTTATCTCAATAATTATCGATTTAAAGAATTATATTTTTAACATTTTAATCATTTTAGATATAACTAGACCAAATTTTATTAATACATTTATCATTTTTAATTATAATAAAATAATAATTTTGACATAAAAAGAAAGAGAAAAACAAACCTTTCATCTCCCTAAATCCCTCCCTACTTCAACGAACACCAATCACAATCCTCAGAAACTTCCACGTGTCCCTAAGCCCATCCAATCATCACTATAATAACACAATCCATCTTTCCTATAATAACTATAATAAATACTTGGACTTATCAACTCCCAAAGATAGAGTTCCTTGTAAAACCCTACGCTTTCTTTTCTTCACTTCATCCATTATTTGCCTCAATGACTCATACAAATTCCGATCAAAGCCGCCGGCGCATTCTATCATACACGGCGGTGCACCCATGCGAAGATATATCTCCGGCAACCCTTCTCGCTTCTCTCATCATTCTCTCACAAAACATATGCGACTTTGAACACAACTTCTTCCAAACCCAAAAACGAAACGCAAGAGAAACAATACGCCAAGTTAATATCATCCTCATATTTCTCCACGAAATTCAAAATCGTCGCCTTTTTCTACCTAACTCCATAATCCTCTCTTTTTCAGAACTTCACTTCACGTGCCAAAAAATCCATTTTTTGATGCAAGATTGTACCCGTGAAGGTGCACGACTCTTGCTGCTAGCGAAGTCCAACCACGTTGCTTCTCAATTCAGGTCACTTATTCGTGCTTCTTCCATTGCCCTTGATGTTTTACCTCTCAATAGAATCGAGGTTTGTGACGATGTTAAAGAGTTAGTAGAGTTAGTAGCAAAGCAAGCGAGGAAAGCTAAGATGGAACTTGACCCTAACGATGAACGTGAAAGTAGAAAACTTGATTCAGTTTTGCGACAGTTTGAAAAGGGAATCGAACCCGACGTGAAAACCATGCAGGAAATTCTTAAATACCTCGAAATCAAAACATGGTCTGATTGTAACAAAGAGATCAAAGTCTTGGAAGATGAAATTGAGTTTGATTGTGATGAGCGAGAGGTTCCGTTATTAAGCAGCTTGATGGGGTTCATGAACTACTCTAGGGTAGTCATATTCGAAAAACTAGATTTTTTCAACACTGGTCAATCACCTTCAAGGTGCAGCACAGAGATGATGATAACATGTATAAATCTCGAAGATTTTCGATGTCCAATTTCCCTCGAACTCATGATGGATCCAGTAACCGTTTCAACTGGTCAAACCTATGATCGAATCTCAATTAAAAAATGGCTCAAAGCAGGGAACATGATATGCCCCAAAACAGGGGAGAAGCTAACAAACACAGAATTAGTCCCTAACACAAGTCTCAAAAGACTTATCCAACAGTTCTGTATGGACAATGGTGTCTCTCTATCGATCTCAGGCCGCGACATATCTAGGACTATCGTGCCAGGTAGTTCAGCTGCAGCGCATGCCACACAGTTTCTTTCATGGTTTCTCACTCATAAACTCGTGTTCGGAACTGAGGAGCAAATGAACAAAGCTGCATATGAAATTCGCTTGCTTGCAAGGTCTAATATTTTCAATAGAGCGTGCTTGATTGAAGTTGGAACTATCCCTCCTTTGCTTGATCTTTTGGGAAGTAATGATAAATCAACACAAGAGAATGCAATATCTGCTTTGTTGAAGCTCTCAAAGCACGCCATGGGACCAGGAATTATAATGGAAAATCGCGGTTTAGTACCAATCCTTATGGCTCTCAAGAAAGGGGTTACTTTGGAAATTCGCCAAATTGCAGCAGCTATAATATTTTATCTTTCTTCAGTAAAAGAATATAGAAAAGAAATAGGAGAAAACCATGAAGTGATTCCAGGTTTAGTAGAGTTGGTTAAGGAAGGAACAAGCCATGGGAAAAAGAATGCAGTGGTTGCAATTTTCGGGCTTCTTTTGCATCCTAGCAATCATATCAGAGTGATTCAATCAGGTTCTGTTCCTGCACTTGTTGCAATTTTGGCCTCCTCAGATAAACATGAACTTATAACTGAATCTTTAGCTGTTCTTGCTGTGCTTGCTGAGAAAGTGGATGGAGCAAATGCTATATTGAAAGCTACTAATTCATTGCAGTTAATCACTGGGTTGTTGCAATCTGTTACATCTAATGCAGGGAAAGAACATTGTGCTTCAATTTTGTTGTCCCTTTGTGTTAATTTTGGTTCTGATGTAGTTGGTGTTCTTTCTAAGGACACAACATTGATGCCTTTGCTTTATTCACTTCTAACTGATGGTACTTCTCATGCTTCCAAAAAAGCACGGTTTCTTATCAAAGTTCTGCATGATTTCAATGAAACAAGAGCTTCTGGTGCATTGAAGGGATCCTCAGTTCCACAGGAACGAGCCACTCAACTTTGCTTTGATGAGAGGGTTTGAAGACTTAGTTTCTTTTGTGGTTTCATGTGAATACATACAAATACTTTATTGTGTAGGTAAGGTAGCATTAGTTTCTCTTGGTAAATTTTTGGATTTGTGAAATTGGCTCCATATTTTTTACCCAGCGAGTTAATTTCAATAAGTTAGATTTTAGCTTGGATTGGAAATATTTTTGAATACGTCATTATACTGTTATCAATTAAATTGGTGTGAAATTATACAACAACTCTTCGTATATTATTATTTTCTTTATTTTTTGTAATACTTGTAAAAAGAAATAAAGGAAAACTTAATAGTTATATTTGATGATTCTAAAACCTTTTATTTTAATTTTCTTTCTCTTAAATGAACCACGATTATGAATCATATATGCCTAATATTTGTTGATTTAATTGAATTCCTCAAGTAGACCTTTAGATTCAAATGAAGAAGATATAATGTTCAAATAACCAACATAAATAAGAATGGATGGAGTTGAAAGTAAGGGCGGGATAAAATTGTCAATACACAACTTTGATCATCACCATTGAATTTTGATAATAAATCAATAGTTTATTTTGCTATAAGTTCTAACTTTAATTAGCATCACAAACTTAATAACTGCAATGAGTATGGTCGCTGGTGCCATGTTTGTGGCTTATAGGAACAGTGACTGGAGTCTGTTACATGGTTCCGTAGAAAGAGAAAGTGTTGTGGTTATCACGCAAATTCACTAGTCAATACTTCAAAACAATTTCGTGGTTAAGAATTAAGGACACACAATACAAACCCATATAATCAGTGAAGTGTTTTGATACCTATATTTAGCACATAACGAAGTACAAATATTAAAAATTTAATTAATAAATAAATTTCATTTAGTACTACTTTCTTCTTTATTAGTTTTCACTTTTCACCATCTTTCTTGAGTTTCATCTTATATTTACTACAACCATGCCTAACACTGACACAATAAGAACAGTCATTGGAGTAATTGGTTGGTCCTTGAAAACTTTATTGCATTCTCTGTGTTGTTCCATCTTTCTTTCTCAAATTCCATGTTACACACATACATAGTGGTTAAATTTAACACCATGTGATTTTCTTTTAATTTTTTTAATATAAGCCAATCTAATTCAATAGAATTACAAAGAAGAAGAAAAACAGACATTGGAATAATTTGATTAATATAAGCTAAAAACTAACCATGCCATTTAATATAAGCTAACATATGTTTTATTATTTTATTTGCAGGAAATATCATCTCTTTTGGTTTATTCATAGCTCCAGCGTAAATCCCCCTCTCTCTATTCTTATAAATAGATAGATTATAGATTAACATTGACAATAACAAAATGTTCATAATTTGCAGACCCACATTTATGAAAATAATAAAGGCAAAATCAGTGCTAGATTTCAAGCCAGATCCATATGTAACAACTGTACTCAATTGTGCAATGTGGACATTTTATGGATTACCCTTTGTGAGTAAACATAATGTTCTTGTCCTCACAATCAATTCCATTGGCTTAGTAATGGAGATCGTCTACACTCTCATCTTCTTTGTATACTCAACATGGCCTAAGCGTGTGAGAAACATCTCAAAACTATATATATATAGTTTATTTTTATTGATTCTTCTAACTTAATTAATATATTACTCTAATGTTTTTTGGCTGAAATTAACAAAATTCAGAGAAGGATCATCCTGATTATTGCATGCGAAATCATCTTCATGTTCATAGTGGTGTTTTGTGTCTTGTACTTTGTTGATACTATCAATAGAAGAAAGACAATTGTTGGAGTTATATGCATAATCTTCAATGTTGCTATGTATTTGTCACCATTGACTGTTATAGTAAGTAAATGTATATTTGTTCTTTTCAATGTAGTATTGTTGTTTTAATATTGTACTCGATATTATCTTTATTTCTCAATTACTTTATACAGCGTCGAGTTATTCAATCGAAGAGTGTAAAGTACATGCCTTTCTTGCTTTCATTGGCTAACTTTTGCAATGGAGTCATCTGGGTTATTTATGCACTCCTTAAATGGGATCCATTCATCGTGGTAATGTATCGTTATATTTCTTGTTTATCTTATGAATCTATATTTCAACAAGACTTTGATTTATTGGTGTAAGATTGTATTGAATTTACATATAGATCAAAAAGTTAAATGTATGATTCATTTGAGCGATATTAGTTAAAGGGGGCAACTACATACCCCGAAAGAGATTAATTACTTTGTTTACTAGAAATGAATGACAAATTTAGTTGATGATGTTTGCTAATTAAACATTTGAATGTTAGATTCCAAATGGATTGGGAACAATTGCTGCAATTGCTCAACTTGTTCTCTATGCCATGTACTACAGAACAACAAATTGGGATGAAGAAACCCCAGCTCGTGTTAGGGTATGATTTCTGCTTCTATGTTGAATTTTTTCTTTCTTCTTTCTTACAATTAAAAGAAAAATTATGGTGATATCTTATATGACTTAATTTGGTTTGTTGTGTTGACCTATATTCATTGGGATCACATATTGTACCATAAAGTATATTGGTCCATGTGTTAGATTTTTATTAATTAATATGGGTGGCAAATGAAGCACACACCATACACTTATGTGAAATATCACATTCTCCCATATTTGTTACGATGTGAAAGAAGGATGTTTCTTTATCAAGAAAGTGTGCTATATGAAGAATAATTCATTTTCCTCCAAAATGATTGAGATGGATCAAATATGCCTATATGTATTTTTTACTATTCTCTGCTATTTATTTTTTAACTTTATCATTTTTTTATTAATTTGATATATTAATTACCTCTAAATGCGATTTGCGTTTTATTAATCTAAAAAATTATTTTACTACCTTTTTACTTTATCTATTAAAACTAACGCTTTAATTATTGTTATTATAAAAAAATGTTCAAAATTTCATATTATTTTCATTCCTTAGTTTTTCTTAATACTAATTTTGACCATATTTCGTTGCTATATGTTTTGTCTCTCATTTTAATTTGTTATCCTAGTTGATAGAGCTATGATGCATAAAATATAACTATATGGGGCAAACTCCAACAACAGTATAATTTTCTCTCTTTCCATACTAGTAAAAACTACTGTGTGTAAAAACTAAGGATTTTTTTCTATAATCAGTACTCATTAGAGTATACTATGATTTTGTTGTGTTAATGGTTTTTTCTCATATCTTGTAATTTCTTTCATGTGCAGGATAATGCCATAGAAATGCAATAATGTATCTGAATTTAAAGCCTCATTATTTGGTACCCTTTCCAAGTGTCTGAATGGCAAAGTAAGTATTCAATACAATTTTGGTTTATGAGTTCAATATATATGTCTTCCGTCAAACATAGGGAGATGATAAAGTTAGAAAAGAATGAAAATTTTAAAAAGTCCTGAGGATCTATATTTTTTTGGCTATGTAATTAATGTAGTGTACTTGTTTTATCTTTTAATTATTATCTATTTTATAGACACGGTGTAATTTTCTATGATCCATTTTGAACAAGATACATGAGTTTTTCTGAGGCACTTTTGTTTATTAATGACATGTTTCTTTTTTGTCTCTAAGAGTGTGTTTTTAGTTGATTTTTTAGAGTAATGAAGGAAAGTAAAAAAACTTGGAATTTTGATAACATCTCAAACCGCTTATTTTCCTTCTTCCCCTCAGAATCAAATTCTCTAATAAACTTAATAATACGATTTGCAATAAATATATCAACACAAATTTCCTCTTTCCAACTGTTTAACAGTTAAATGCAACTTTTCAAAAACAAAAAACAAAAATACTAATCAGCAATACTAACTACAACAGATTGACATTGAAGTATACTAACAATTTGTGCTAATACCAAAATTTAACAATTTGTGCTAATACCAAAATTGCACATTGATTTCCCCCCTCTTATCATAGAATATTTTATGGTGTATGATCCGATGTATATCATTCATCATTCAAGTGTACTTTTGTTATTACACTTCAATCATCATTCGGATAGTAGATTAATATTTTTTTATGAATGAAAGTAACTATAGAAGAATTATGTAAATTGTGAAACATGGACTCCATTCTATATTGATGCTAAGTTGAACCAAGTAAACCAGTCAAACATCATACAGCTCCAGCACCACTTCTGGAAAATATAACTAGTTTTCAAATGAACATAGTTAAAGAGTAGATATTACAATACCAAACACATGGATCCAATGTAATCACATCAATTATAATGGGAAGTTTATAGCAGTATATTGAAGATCCTGCTAGGTTCTTGGTACAAGGCCAATCCAGCAACATTGCCAAGCTGAAATTAATACACATAACCCAAACCAAGGGGAAGGAACAAAAAAAGGTAAGAGTAAAAGAAAATCAGGGGTATAGCTTTACATATTCAAGTCATTCAATGACATGTTACCAGCTCCTCCTACATATACCCGAAACTACTATGTATTGCTCTCATATTGGTATCATATTTTCTTTCTCACCAATGCATACAATATTGATTCTTCAAATGCTAGTGAAAAATGACAATGTCCCAATAAATTTTTTGCTGGAATAAAGAATAAAAACCTCAAGGCCCTCTACGCCTGCGGAAGCAAAGACAACCGTCCTGCTGATCTGGAGGGATCATACCTCCACCTTTGGATGTGTCAATGGCCTCCAGCATGGAAACTACCTCATCCATCTCCGGGCGCTTATCGGGACTGGCATCCCAGCATTTCTTCATTACATTTGCTAGAGAACTTGGACAACATCTTGGTATTTCGGGTCTCAGATTCTGAAATTCCAACAAAAATATATAATAAAATCATTATGACAGGTTCATTGAAACTGAAGAATTCAGTGACAAACATGCACTTCCCAGAAGCAAATATAGTAAGTAATATACCTGGCGAACAACGGCTGAAGTAATTTCCGAGAAACTCAAGTCAGGATATGGCATGTCACAACAATATGTTTCCCATAAACAGATACCAAAACTATACACATCACATTTCCTGTTATAGGGATTTCCATTTAGAACCTGTTGGATAAATAAATAATCATTTGTCAGTTACTTAAGCTTTTTCTTTGATCAAATTTAAAACTTCCATGTTGCATCTCATCTTTTTCTTTTCTTATTCACATACTATTTGTTGCCACATAAGATCACCTCTGCGCTAGTACGATAATCTCAAAATTTTCAACGATTTTAAAGGGTACTGATAACACACCTCTGGGGCCATGTAACCAAGAGTACCAGTCTCCCCGGTCATATCATTAGGATTTGATGCCTCAACACGGGCAACCCCAAAATCAGCAATTTTAACTGTGCGTGACTTATCCAACAGCATGTTTTCTGTCTTTACATCTCTATGGACAATCTTCTGAGAGTGAAGATAGCTCAGCCTGCAAAACCATGTAAATTATAGTTCAGCAGTTATGTATATAAATTACGAGACAGTTATTGTTCTCAACTCGCTAAACCACAATTGAAGTAGATAGATACCCTCTAGCAAGATCAACCGCAAGCTGGATGACAACCTTAAAGGCTAACTTCCTCTTCCTGTTCTTTATTAGGAAAGTTTTCAGTGTACCTCCAGGAAGATACTCCACAACGACACAACACACGTTGCTTGGCATGCCGATTAGACCATTATCAGTTTGTATCTGTAATTCTGCAGACCCCATTGTTGCCCCTATGAACTAAACATGGAAAAGGTAAATTGTTTAAGAAAACAACGGAATAGAAACACTTGCAAATAGAATGCATAACACCCTCTGAAAAAGGGGGCCCAATGCACGAGGCTCCACCTAGTGAGGTCTGGGGAGGTAGATGTACACATTCTTACCTTCGCAAGTAAAGAGGTAATAAGGACATTATATTTATCCTTGTTCTCTTATATTTTCAAATGCATCCTTTGTCTAATATAAGAGTAGGATAAAGACCGGGACACCCCGGGATACCAAAAGAATGTAATAAAATGCAATAAAGATACAGGATATCATTTCATGCAGTCAGAAAAAGGTTAAAGTTCATTTAGAGGAGAAAATCGGAATAGAGATATCAATTATTCCAAAGAACAGATTCACCATAAATTATAGAAATATCAAGATTAGTTTTGAAAGAATGTTGGTTGGCTGGTTTATTACTTTATTTATTTACAAGCCTTGTTCAACGGAAACGGGGATGCTGAACCAAATATGAAATGGCAATTCATATGTTTGCATCCTTCAATGTGAAAGACTAGTTCAAGTTTAGAGCACTATGAAGTTGCAACAAGTAATGTACAAAATGGAACTATATCTAAATATGAAGTAATCAACATTCATTCTTAAATCAACCGAGTAATGTCTAAACAAACTAACATGGAAGTTAGAGTTCTATTTTTTATTGTAAAGGTGTAGCCTTTACTTATCCTTTTTCTACTTGTAATGGATATGCAATAGTCTGCAGAGATGTCATCAAAACAGTTTCTTTTTTTACAAAGAGAGAAATAAATAAATTCCAATTACCAGAAACAAATCTTCTACTGATTATGCAAATTCTCATGAATTCAAGCTGCACATCTCCTTAATAAGGTAATACTATATGCAACCATTGCTGCAATCTTTGTATTATATTCCAGTGAAGATTCTCATGAATTCAAGGCTCTGACTTATCGATTCCAACTCACATATCACAACGATCTCTTCATATATCACCTCTTATCGTCAAAATTTATATATTTTCCCCTATCCTCCTAACTAAAATTTGTATTATCAATAGAATCAGAGACAATATGACTAACATGTATACTTCAAAGTAGGGATAAAATCTGTTGGAGAAATGGAGATGGCGTAGATTGCATGACGACGAGGCTTTTTGGGTGAAGGTAATTCCTTTAAAGTATGGTCCTGATTGGTCTTCGAATAGTAAAAACAATGCTTCGAGATGGTGGAAGGATTTAGGTAAAGTTGGCTCTCCTATAGGCGATACAGATGGTTGGTTCGTCAATAATATTTGGAGGGAAATTGGTAATGGTCTTCAAACTCTTTTTTGGCAAGATGTTTGGGTGGGTAATCAGAGCCTTAGAGAGGTTTTTCCTTGATTATTTAATCTAGCTAGGAACAAGCTTGCTCGGGTAGGAGATTATGACTATTGGAAGGATGATGTGTGGTCTTGGGAAATTCCTTGGAGAAGACCATTGTTTGGTAGAGAAGAGTACATTGCTAGCAGCTTGTATGTCTTGATTCGGAACCATTCATGCAAAAGGGAGATGTTGGATAGATGGAGGTGGGGGCTAGATGCCTCAGGGGTCTATTTGGTTAAATCTACTTACTTGGCTCAGGTGAATCAACATCAATCTCCTTTAGGTAAAGTTTTAAAAAAATGTTGGATTAATTGTGTGCCTTCAAATATCTGTTGTTTTGTCTGGAAACTCCTCAGAAGAAGGCTTCCGACAAAGGATAAGTTGTTTAAGAGGAATATTATAGTGAGGGCAGATGATTTGATATGCACTTTATGCAAAAATCATGTCGACTCATTTTATCACTTATTCATATCTTGCGAGTTTGTTTCAAGTGTGTGGAAAGGTTTTTACTCTTGGTTACAAACTCCAATTACTTTCCCTTCAACAATTCTTGAGTTCTTCAATCTTCATGGTTCTCTTGAAAGATGTAGAGGCGCACAAGTTTGGAGAATGTTGTGGTTTGCGGTTGTTTG